>NW_018229088.1:40990-41308 GCF_001263595.1 Phalaenopsis equestris
TGCTAAACCAAGGTTGATTAGATGGATACTTTTGATGCAAGAATTTGATCTTATGGTTATTGATAGAAAGGGAACTGATAATCAAATTGCTGATCATTTGTCAAGATTAGAAAATCAAGAATTATCTGACACTGATAATGAATTTACAGACAATTTCCTTGATGAACAACTTATAATATTAATGAGTGGAAAATACCATGGTATGCTGATATTGTTAATTATATTGTAAGTGATATTTTGCTACCTATGCTGACACCACAACAACAAAGAAAATTTATTCATGATGCGAAAGCATATTTTTGGGATGAGCCTCATTTA
>NW_018229088.1:41359-42058 GCF_001263595.1 Phalaenopsis equestris
AAATGTCATGATTCTGAATTTGGAGGACATTTTGGGATTGATAAAACTGCTTATAAAATTTTACAAGCTCGATTTTATTGGCCTACCATCTTTAAAAATGTTTATAGATACATAAAAACTTGTGATCGATGTCAACGAGTAGGCAATATAGCTAGAAGAAATGAAATGCCTCTAAATTTCATATTAGAAGTTAAGATCTTTGACGTTTGGGGATTAGATTTTATGGGACTGTTTATTCCTTCATTTAGGAACTTATATAAATTAATTACAGTGGACTACGTTTCTAAGCGGATTGAAGCAGAAGCTTTACCTCGTTGTGTGCTAAAAGTGTTTCAAGATTTTTGATGAAAAATATTTTCACTAGATACAAATTGCCTAGAATGATTATCACTAATGGAGAATCCCATTTTAGGAATAAATATATTCAAAGATTGGCAGAAAAGTTTAATATTATTCATCGAATCTCTACTGCCTATTATCCTCAAACAAGTGGGTTAGTTGAAGTTTCTAATAGAGAAATCAAACAAATACTTGAAAAAACTGTAAACCCTAGTAGAATAGATTGGTCCATTAGATTGGATACTACATTATGGGCTTACAGGACTTCTTATAAAACTCTTATTGGAATGACTCCTTACAGACTGATTTTTGAAAAGACTTGTCACTTACCAGTAGAATTGGAGCATAAAACATATTGGG
>NW_018229088.1:42420-46627 GCF_001263595.1 Phalaenopsis equestris
TCAACCTGAATAACACCTGAATAGGTCGGGCTGACGACGTTAAACCAAGCGCTTTATGGGAGGCAACTCATATTTATCTTTACTTTATTCACAATTATATTAATTTATATTTGAGATTATCGCTAGTTTATGGTAGTTGTTCATGTTCTTAAAGAGAATAAACATCTGATTTCATTGCTTCAAGAAAATTTTCTAGAACCTTCTATAGCCACTTCATTTACTCCAAAAGAAGGTGTGCATGCTAAGTTCCGACAGTGCCCTCGACACTGTCGACGACGGGTTTTTGCCGAGAGTCCAGACAAAATTAATATAGAAGCTCGCTGACGGCGCCATCGATCACGCCAACGGCGAGACCGACGAATGGATAGTTGTGCAGGTTTAAATGGCAATTTTTGGCGGTTTTTGGACGGGAATAGTTTTTTTAAACTTAAAAAATTGAATTCCAGTTCATATTTTCCCTCCAAAAATGAAGTGAAACTCTACCAATTTTATTCTTATGGCATCCAATTCCCCTGATAATCCCAGTTTTCAATCGATAGAAGTTTATTAGTGTGGAAGCGCAGCGAATCTTCAACAAGTTGCTGACGAAGAAAAGATTATACAAAGAATGAGGATTCGTGAGTCGCGGATTGAATAATCCCACAACAGATATTGAAGAAACAATAGTGCGGTGAAGATCGGAAGTGTTGTGCTACACTACTACCATCGTGGTGGTTCCAGTGGTAAAAGAATTTTATGTAAATTTACATGGAATCAACCAAGGAGTTGTTTATGTGCGAGGAAGATGGATCACTTTAACTCCTGCACGGATCAACGAATTATATATGAGTAGAGAATATTCTTGTCTGCCACTATTCTAATTTTGTCCCAACGAGAAACCAGATGAATGAGATTTACCAATATTTAACGGACGAAACTGACTACTGGAAACAAGAGAAAACGAGTATGTTAGATTTTCTGCAACACTTCTGAATTCCTTTTCAAAACATTGACACTTTTTCATTTCTGCAAAACTGTTACCCACAATGAAGATCGGTAAAGTTTTTACAGAAAGTGCCATTTTGAATTACTGCAACCAAAGGGGACTACCGATCGACATTGGATCTATAATTGTGAAGTCAGTTTTAGGCCTAATTGTTCAGGAATCAACTTATGGGCTTGGACACCCCTCCACAATTTTCTCACTTTGCAGTCAGTTTTAAGTGTCCTATGAAAATTAATAAAAGGTATTGCTACCGTGGAAGCCTTTGGATCCAACTGAAAGATTTCCAGTTTTTGAAGATGAAAATGACATGGTCATGATAGTTGATCAATCATCTCAGAATTCACTGCCAGTTCAACCCTTAGTCCCTGATAAGTCTTTGGTGATCCTGCGCCGAATCAAAAAATTGGAAAAGGAGGTACAAAATGTTATGAATGCAATTAATAATATCTCCGATTTCTTCAATCATCTGGACTTGAGGATGAAGGAACATTTCAAATATTCTGGACATTAAGAAGATAGTTTGATATGATTGATGAGGAGGATGAAATTAATTGAGGAGGATTCTACTGAAGAATTTCCATTCCGACCCTTCTACAACCTCTTCGTTCATGTGCAATCAATGGGTGATCTTCGAGGAGAATCGAGTACTGAGTCTGAGGAATAGTAGATTTATATTACTAGCTATATGTCTATCTATGTATTTTGATTTGAACTTTGTATTTGCTTTGCTTTAGAATTATGCTTATAGATCTCTGTATAGTTGAGACTAAACATAGGATGTTTTGTTTTCAGCGTTTTGAGTGTTGTGGCTTGGATTACGACCCTGAATTAATGTATTGAGGTTGACAAAATACCAAACTTAGATGTGTTATATAACGTATGTTGTACCCCTTGAAATTTATATATAAATGTGATGTTTTGTGCTGTGAAAGTTTATATGTGCTAAGTACATCATTTAGTACTAAAATTTTTGTTTATAATGATTAAACGGATGTCATTTAGGCTTGGAATTGATCGAAATCGCAAAAATCTGGAATTTGGACAAAATCAATAGAGCCCACCGACGTAATAGAGGACGCTGACAGTGCCATCGACCCCGCCGACGGAGAGCTCATGAAAAAACACCTTTAACGGGTTCAAATGGTGGGTTTGGCAACTTTTGGGCGGGAATTATCCTTTTAAACTTCAAATTTTGATTCCTAGTTCATATTTTCTCCCCAAAATGAAGTGAAACTCCACCAATCTCATTCCTATGGCATCCAATTCCCCTGATAATCCCAGAATGTAAGTTTTCAATCGGCGAAAGTTTATTAGTGCGGAAGCGCAGCGAATGTCCCACATTGAGGAGATCTAAAAAATGTGAGAATGTGAGGAAAATTTGGGAAGAAATTCATGGATCTTGATGTGGAACTGTTAGAATTACTATTGGAAGCCATGATTTACATATTTGAAGTAATTTGTGGAATTTTTCCTATAATTTGATTAGATTAAAATGACTCCAGGATAAAAGATAAGAATTGAGTTCGATGAGTCTTGCTTCGTCAATGCGATGGCTCAAAAAAAATTTACTTCCATATTTAACCATATTTAAAGGAAAGAAGTGCATACAAGATCGAGTTTTTGAAAGACCAGGAGGAGAAATCGAACGATTTATTGCCAAGCAAAGGTGGGAAAACTTTTGTTACACCACCAATAAAGCTGATGCAAATGTTGTGAAGGAGTTCTACACCAATGTGATTTATTCTGATGACGGAATCGTTCAAGTGCGTGGATTCCCTTTTGAGTTTACTGCCGCCTGCATCAACACTTTTTATGAAGTCCCAAACTCTTTCAACTGCCAATATGAATCCTTTAGTACAATGGAAGGTCCCCTCAATGATGTGATCAACTTTCTCGCTGATGGGAAAGGAACATGGAAGATAAAGCAACGAGAAAGGGTGAATTTTTCTGCTTCCATGCTGAATGCCACATCTAAGGCGTGGCACTATTTCATATCCTCTAATCTGTTACCAACCTATCACCATAGTGAGGTAACTAGAGGTAGAGCTATTCTGAATTTATGTATTCATAATAATGTATTCAGAATTATGTATTCATAATAGTAGAACTATAAATGTGGGGAGAATAATTCTTAAGAATATATTGACTACGGTAAGGAGTGAGAGTAGTGGAGGTCTAGGACATCCTGAAATTATTTATACAATTTGTAAACTTTATGGAGTAGAATTTGGAGAAGAAGAATGGGTTTAACCTATGAAACCCATTAGTAAAGCTAATTTAAAAACTTATGAATCACATGAGAAATGGAGAACTGGAAGTAGAAGTCAAGAACCTTCTACTAGTAGAGATGTCCCCTCTACAAGTTATGACCTTCCACCTTCTAGTTCCCCTACCCTCTCTGATTTCATGAATGAGTTGACCTTGCAGTGGAAGAGCATAGAATTGATAAGTGAAAGGATTGGAGGTTTAGAACTTTGATATGATTATGATAGTGAGTACCTTCATAGGAATTCAAATTTTGAGATAGCTTATTATGAAGCTCAGGCCCGACACTACAGAGGTGAGCCTGGTGTTACGTTTCCTGAATGCCCCCGATATACTCAGTATCAACCCAATCCATCTATTGATCAAGGCGATGAAGATATAGCTTGGGATTTTGATATTGAATGAAATTGATGTACTTATGTTTGTATTTTTATTTTATGTAATCTTTTTGTAATAGAAATGGATGTTTATGTATTTGGACTTTCATTTTGTGTACTTGGATAATTTTAAATTTTTATAAAGTTAGTGTTATAGTTAAATGTGCATCTGTAGTTCAATAGATATTGAGTAGATTTGTGGATTGTAATGTGATTTTCGTTTTGCATTTTAATTTTAATTGTTTAGTATTGTGATTGTGTTAGGAAATGTTGTGCTTGTTTTAGTTTTATATTTATTTCAAAATTTCATTACCCAGAAATTCCTCTAATGATTTATATGTGTAGAAAGCTCCTAATATTACAGACCAGGTGAAGTAAAAATTTGAAAAGGCCTGCAGAAATTTCAGAATCTACAATACTGATATATGATTTATATTTATAATTTTTTTTCTTTCCACCTGTATTATTTCATATTTCAAAATTTAAGTTTGGGGGAGGGAAGAAAAGATTAACTATTAGATGCTAAAATGTTTTATCCTACTAAAAATTTAAGTTTGGGTGGGGGGGGGGGGAGGAAAAA
>NW_018229088.1:46906-47611 GCF_001263595.1 Phalaenopsis equestris
CATTAAAGGCTATCCAGATATAATAATCCTCACTTGAAAAAGGAAAAAGAAAGGATTGAAAACAATCCCTGAAATGAAAAGAAAAAAAAAATATAGGATTGAAAGCAATCCAAATGAAAAAGAGAAAAAAAAGAAAAAAATATATTTATATAATATGGAAGTCACGAGAAGCTTGAGGATATGGCTAATCAAAAATTAGCTTCACTGGACCTACCTAAACGAAAAACTTAAATAAATTCTTGAACTTATATTTATGGAATAGGTCTTTTACTAGTAGAGTTCTCATGAAGTTCCTATCTTTTGGATATTCTAAGTGACTTAATATTACAACATATCGTCATTCTTGAAATTAATAGAAGACTAGAACTCTTAAAACATGATAACTAGATAATCTTGTGGCTACAGAGTTAATTCAATTACTTGATTTTTTTCTAAAAATCTCACTATGATATTTATTTAAATCAAACTTTTAATATTTCTGAATTAAAACTTTACTACAGTAGATCATAACTTTTATAAAGTACTAAAATTATTTGAGGAAAATAGTAGTTATGTTTGGGGGATTTTGACCAAAGGAAAATATGTTGAGATTTTCATACATATTTTATACTGTTTTTAATGATATTGCACTTTAAAGAAATGTATTTTTGATGTTTTGTTGCAGGAATAATGAATTAGGGTCATTGGAGCAAAAAGATGCAAAAA
>NW_018229088.1:47698-48054 GCF_001263595.1 Phalaenopsis equestris
CCCCGCCGACGGTGAGTTTTTCCCGAGACTCCAGGGCAAATTTCTTCAGAAGCCCACCGACGGCGGCCTCGAGGCCGCTGACGGCGAGATCGACAGTTATGCCTACTCAAGTTTTGGAGAAGGCCAAATTTTGAAAGGATGCTTAGGAAACTCTTGGGAAAGCTCATGCACAACATTAAAAGAACATTTTGGCCAAAAATTAGAGAGGTCCAAATAGTAGTTATGTTTGGGGGATTTTGACCAAAGGAAAATATGTTGAGATTTTCATACATATTTTATACTGTTTTTAATGATATTGCACTTTAAAGAAATGTATTTTTGATGTTTTGTTGCAGGAATAATGAATTAGGGTCATT
>NW_018229088.1:48104-52491 GCF_001263595.1 Phalaenopsis equestris
AGACGCCCCCCGACGGCGGCCTCGAGGCCGCTGACGGCGAGATCGACAGTTATGCCTACTCAAGTTTTGGAGAAGGCCAAATTTTGAAAGGATGCTTAGGAAACTCTTGGGAAAGCTCATGCACAACATTAAAAGAACATTTTGGCCAAAAATTAGAGAGGTCCTGGAGTTAGAAAGGCCCTAGAGGTTAGAGAAGTTCCATTAGTGTGTAATAATTGTGAGGATTTCTTCAAGAAATTGTAAGAGTGGAGGGAAAGTGAGAGATTTCTTCCTCCTTGCTACTTCGAAGAGGAATTCTATGTGCTGTAAAGAAAGGAAGAGATTTAGATGAACTTCGATGAGTGTTCTTGGGGAGAATTTAAAGATAAGTTATTTACTTTTTGTAGTTTGTATGACTTTGATTTTATATATGAATTCCGAGTTTTGTTGTGTTTTCCCCATGAGTTCTGAGTAGTTTTCTTTGATCTTTAAGAAATTGGGATGATCTTTTCACTTCAATCTTAATTTACTTTAAATCTGGCCAATTGATTTGTTAAAATATGTTGAGTTTTATAACTAAAGTGAAGATAACATCCAAGATTTAGGGAGGTCAAAGCCCATGGAGGGTGGTGCAAATAAATAGGGAAACATTATTATCGGGCGTAGAATTGGAGATTTTAGGGTGACAGACTAAAATCCCCAATCCGATCCTATCGTTTGGGTGCTGAAGTGTAGATGTTAGCCCTCAGGTGAGGGGAACGTGAGAGCTCTGAAGTGAGAGCCGGTATCCTCCCAGCCTAGCCGCAGATTCAGTAAACAAGCACTGGATTTGTCAATGTTCTTTATGTCTGAACCAAAGGGTAAAGAATAGGCATGCTCCTATTTGGCACAATATAAGCTGAACTAATTCATTTTATCCATTCATTATAATTTCTTGACAAGGAGAAGGATGCTTTCTTATATATTGAGTATCACAATTAAACCCTACTTTATATCATTAGTTATTTATTAGTTATTAAAATTATCTATTTTTTTCAATTGCTTATTAGTGACAGATAAAGGAGTTGAACGTCGTTGTTGTGATTAAAGTATTGCTTTTCTAAGGTCTTAGTCCGTAATTATAAACTACTCCCTGTGGGAATGATATCTAGGAATCCATTAGAGCCCTATATTACTTGAGCGATACATATACTTGCCTTGATAAGTGTGACTTTACAATTATTAAATATTTAATATGTCCATATTTATCTTATATTTGAAGCTTGTATAAAGTCGCTGTCAGTGGCTATGGTGTTTGAGCAGAGCCGAAGCACAGAATATTGACAAAGAGGTACATGCCAGATTGTGTGGCGCTCACCAGTCAGGGCCAAAAATGAAGATCAGGCCCAAAAATGAAGATGAATATCAAAAGACTCGGGTATTATTGGTAGCAATGATGTCCGATTGTATGGATACACCCAGAAGAAGACAACAATGCCAAGATGACATCAATGCCAAGTGCATGGGGGTGGTCTTACACCCTCAAACTAAATGAGGAGATGGCGCTGCAGGGCGGTACCATAGACTTCAACATGGATTTTAACCAGGTTGACATGGACTACGAAGGGCATGGGCGCCGACAGGCCCCTCGACCCGAGAACCAACTAAACCCAGGAATTGCCTTCTCTACAAAGAGTGACCTCTAGAAATAATGTATCACATAAAGACAAGAACGTGATAGCAGAGCAAGATCTGATGAAAGGGCCCAGCCGTCTGCCCTCTTTAGTAGCTACAGCAGTCAGGGGCACAGTCGACAACTTCTTACGGGCAAACCCCACACTAAAAATAGTGCCGACACGCCAGCCGCAATAAGCAGAGAGCTTTTCTACGACAAGAATGCAGACGTCAAAGAGAGACGAACAACTTGCTCACCCCTATTCCTGGGGGCATATTTATGATTCAGACCTAAAAGAAACTTCTGCTAGCCTACCCACAACGGATGAAAAACCAGGGTTTGTGACAGAGTCAGATACACTTTCAGTTTCAAATGTCTTATGCAAGGGTTGCTCGACGTTCAACGCTGAAATACCGGCCGGGACATCAGCCACGGGCACATTCGTAGAATGCCCATATTATAATGTTCTACATCTACGGCATTTCAGTACATTGGAAGAGTATACTTCAAGCACCAATTGGTCTCAGACTTCAGATTTTATGATGGATGAGCCATATGTCCCATTGGGGACAGATCAGTATGTACCATGGAGCCCAGGGTCGTACATCTCGTTAGAGGCCAAGTCTCAGGTTCCAGATCAACCAGCGCCAGTTTGGGTTCCTGCCAATGCTAAGAGGAAGGAACGCCCGTGACAGCTGCCAACCCCTGGTATGATAGAGTACTACAAGATAAGTAAAGTAATTAAAAGAGAAATCGAGTTTTATGAAGAAGTTCAGGGAAAGTTCATCAACATACTGGAAGGCCTGGAGCTGTATACCAGGGTTTTCTCCGAAAGTGATGAAAGAAGCATTCTGAACTGTATCTTCGATTTAAGAGATAGAGGCCGAGTGGGTCTTCTCATGGAAAGAACATATTCTGAGCCAAAGAAATGGATGAAAGGACAAGCAAGGAAGAATCACCATCCAGTGCGACTGTTGTTACAACTTCACAAATGATAGACAGGGGAATCCGCCTGAAATCCTCAGATACAATCAAGTAGATCCGCTACCGCCAATGATAAACTGGATCATCAAAAGAATGGTCAAATGAAATATTCTACCTGCTACCTGCATATCAAATAGTTGTATTATAAACATCTATGATGAGGGTGATTGCATCCTCCACACATTGATCATCACGATTTTGTGAGGCCTTTCTGCACGGTCTCATTCATGAGTAAGAGCAATATTTTATTTGGGAAAGAAATCAATGTCTTCAGCCATGGTGAGTTCAGAGGTTCTATGGAGATTCCTCTGCCAGTCAGTTCAGTACTCATTCTTAAAGGCAATGGTGCAGACGTTGCCAAACATTGCATTCTAGGGGTACGACACCAAAGGGTGTCTCTGACTTTCTGCAGGAAGGATGACAGCAAAATGCCATATGGATTCCAGCTGGACCCAAAACTGGAAGAGCTATTGCCGTAAGAGCTATGAGAGGGTTGTACCTCTAAGTACATGCGAAGGGAACTCTTATCCAGGAGTATGACTTAGAAGGTCTGCTTGATCAGGAGCTCGTCATACCTAGTACAAACGGTCAGAGGGTTCACTCTTTTTTTTAGCAACATGCTATGTATCTGATATATTCAGCCTACAATGTATTCATAGCATGAGATGTTCTAAATGTATTTCGACATGGACTATATATTGTACCTTTTGAGGCGTTAGCCTCTGTTCGATCTGTGACATGTTTTTATTCAAGCAGATTAATGAAAATTTTTCTCAGGAATGTGCCTTTTTGTCAGTTGCCTTTTTATGCGACTGATGAAAGCCACGAACCACACGTTGGTTCAGAATTTCAATGAAAAAAGAACAAAACAACAAATCTTTAACAATAAATAAAACATAAACAAAACTTAATTAAAAATAATCACCAATGAATAAATAACAAAACAAATTTCCTAAAAAAAATCAACCAATTAAAATTAAAACTTTAAAGACATATTTTGAAAATTTAAATGTGATAAAAATATGTTGAGTGGATTCTCTCATTTTCGGAGTTTCTTACTCTTTCTACGCGCAACACAACCATTTTTATCTGCATTAACTCTCTTCACATCCCCATGAAATTTTGCATTTTGCACAAAACCCCACAAAGCTCTACAAATCTTCTTCAACAAAATCAACCTTTTCACATGACACACTTCTGTAAATTCAACACCACAAGCTCTTTCTAAATTTCAAACCTCTTTTTTGAATCAGTACCTAAATTCCGATTCTCATCTTTCGAGGTCGATACCTCAATTTTGACTCTCTTCTCGGAATTGATCTCGGAATTGATTCCTAAATAAATTTCAATTCTTTTTTTGAGTCAGTACCTAAATTCTGATTCTCATCTTTTGAGGTCGATAGATAAATTTCAACCCTCTTCTCGAAATTGATACCAAAATTTCAATTCTCACATTTTTGAGTCAGTTTCTAAATTCTCATTCTCATCTTTCGAGGTCGATACCTAAATTTTGACTTTCTCCTTGAGATTGATACCTAAATTTCAAATCTCATTTTTGAATCAGTACTTAAATTTTGATTCTCATCTTTCGAGGTCGATACCTAAATTTTGACTCTCTCCCTGAAATTGATACCTAAATTTCAAATATCATTTTTGAATCAGTACCTAAATTCTAATTCTTATCTATCGAGGTTGATACCTAAATTTTGACTCTCTCCCTGAGATTGATACCTAAATTTCAAATATCATTTTTGAATCAGTACCTAAATT
>NW_018229088.1:52501-55892 GCF_001263595.1 Phalaenopsis equestris
CTCATCTTTCGAGGTCGATACCTAAATTTTGACTCTCTCTCTGAGATTGATACCTAAATTTCAAATCTCATTTTTGAATCAGTATGTAAATTCTGATTCTCATCTTTCGAGGTCGATACCTAAATTTTGAGTCTCTCCCTGAGATTGATACCTAAATTTCAAATCTCATTTTTGGATCAGTACCTAAATTTTGATTCTCATCTTTTATGGTCGGTACCTAAATTTTGACTCTTCCTTTCTTTTCAGAATTGATACTTAAATTTTAATTCCCACCTTGGGGTCAGCGCTTGCGCCGCACTTGCGCATTGATTCCCATCCTCTTGAAATCTCTAAAATTTCATAACTCAAAATCCACTCTCCAATCCCCAGCAAGAGTCTCAACTTCTTGACTTGATCAAATATGCACCTGCCAGTATCCCCGACGAAAATAAAAAAAAAACACACACAACTCTACACCTACTTCCGGGTCTGTTAACTTAGGAGTTTGTAATGGTTTTTGTTGATCTCATCGGTCAACGCCAATACGTGCGGTGTGCTTGCCCAGCACACCCCACCTATTGGACGATTGGGGGTCCATTTGTTGACCTCACTTTTAATTGAGGTTCAGTTTTTCCTCTTTAGTAGCCTAAGGTCTAGTCATAGGACTTTTCTATTGACTATTCTTAGAAAACTAGACAAGGAACCCTCACCATTAGAAATTTCAAACTCTTCTCTACTCAACTCGAAGTTCCACATATTGGTCCTAACCTCTAGTACTTAGTAGGTGGGGTCACTATGGGGGCAACTCAAGATGAGTCACCCTTAGGAGACCTTACGGTTGACCCTAGGTGTTGTTTTAGGGCTAAGGCTCTTACTTGCAATCACTTGTACTCACAATCACTCATTACCCTAAACCCATAACTTCTAAGCTTTGGTCCCTTGATACTTTTGGAAGACTCCTGTAGGTGGTTCTCTAAACCTATTAGCCCTAGGCTAGGGTTTAGCTAAGACAACTACATAGATGACCCAAAATGGGGTTTCCATTGATCCATGGCTTATTTATGGTGGTTGGCAATCCAACTCTATCAAGATACCCAACATACCCTATTGCCCCTAAATTCCCCCAAATTATCCCAAATTTGGCCAAAATCTCCAAATCTAGCCAAAATACCCAAACTTGTTCAAAAATCATTTTAAACACCTTGAAAACACCCAAATTACCCAAAATCCCCAAATTGGCCAAATTACCAAAATACCCCTCTTTGGCCCAAAATTCCAAAAATTTTATAAAATCCCAAAAATTCCTAGAACCTCCCAAATATTCCTAATTTCATTTTCCTCAACTATCATATGACCCAATTGCCCAATTTAACCATTCTTGATCAAAATCCCCAAATTGCCCTTTAAAGGCCCATATTTTCTCTAAAGCACCTCAAATGTCTATCTAATTGGTCTCAATTTCCCAAATTTTAATTCTAAACTCAAATTCACTCTTCAAGTGACCAATGAAGACAAAATTCAAGCCCAATTGATACATGATTTGAACCCAATTTTGATTTAGATCAAAAACCCAATTTTGGCTCCATGACTTGGTTCCACCAAATTGAACCCATAACCCACTCAATTGGCCACAAATTGTGTTGAAAAATCTTCATAACATTCCTAAACATCAAATTTGACCTTCAATTGGCCTTGGTAGGACCTCAATTTCATTTGATTTCAACCTAAGTCCAAAAGCCCCAAATTTGCCCTAAATTGACCATGTCTCAAAATTTCACCAAATTGAGGGACTTAACCCCAAAATTTCCACTCCATCCTTTCATGAAAAATCTTCACTACACATCCCTTGATCATGTGGACCATTCAATTTGGACTTAGCTCAAGGCTAGCCCACCCTAGACCCATGTCTAGCTAAACATACCCAAATTGGCCAAATCAAAAAAATCCCTCAAATTGACATACTAATTGAACTCAAAATCACTTCAACCCTTCACCAAAACTATTCATAACAATCATCTACACAATGTTGATCAATAAATTGACATTTGACATGGCTAACCTAGCCCAAACCTAAACTTTGATCACTTGAACCCACATTGAACCTATGCATTAAAGATAGCTTAACTACCCCAAAGTCACCAAATTAACTCCACCTTAGCCATTGGTTAGACCCTAAGACTGACCCAAAGCCCATCTAACCACCTAAACTAAGCCATGGACCAAAGGTCCCCTAAATTAAGGGATTTTATTCCATTTTTGCTTAAGCTTAGGATATTTTTGCCAAAATTAAACCTCAATCCATTAACTTGCTGTAACATATTCCCCTGGGTTCCCTGAGCTCCTAGCTACCTCCCCCTGGCCGACCAGCTAGCCTATTGACCGGAAAATGGCCAAACCAAGAGCTACCCCCATGGAGCTTCACCCAAATCAAACCTAGAGGCCAACTCATCCAAATCAAACTGTAGAGCTTCTCTGCCCTCCACCTAAGCACCACAATGCACCCAAACTTGTGCCCTGAGAGCCACCCCATGACCATTTTTATAAGAACTCACCTCCACGACCATGGGAGGTGTGCTAAAATTTTCTCAGAGAGAGCTTCCCAAATCACTACCAGAGCTTCCTTGAGACCTCCACAGCCCATTCCAATCACTCCACTGCCTTGATTCCCCCTGTGTAACCCTAATTTTGAGCTTAAAAATTAGGGCAGAAACTGGGCATTTCTGAAAACTCCACCAAACCTAAATTACTTATGCCCACACCTTCACAACAACAAGAGAAGACAAAGCCCCATCAAATTACCCTCTAAAATAGCCTCCACCATAGCTCTAGACCAACACCTGAATCGAGCTTGGTCGAAATCATACATAGGCCTTACACCGCAGCAAGAGGCTTAATCCCTAGCCTCCTTGGACACTAACGGACCCTAACGGACGTGCCAAGTCCCTCTGATTGAAGCTTCATATCTCAGAGCAAAGTTTCAGGTGGTGGAACGAAAAGAATTGCCATGTACGCTTTTTACGATTTTCAGCGTTGTCTTTCTTATACTTTTATGCTATACTTTTGTGCTTATACAAATTTTCATGGAAAACTAAAACTATCAGGATAACCACAAAAACAAAACCAAAACTAAAACCAAAATCAAAACTAAAATCAACTAAGATAAAATTCACCGCCACAACATTTAAAATATAAAACAACTCAAAATTTAATCACAAACATCACACAAATTAATAATTACAACTAAATTAAGATGTCTCTATCAGATGATTGGGAGTTCCTGAGAGGAGGTATCCTACGGTTGCTAACGAGGATTTCCATGGTCTAAATGAAATTATGGAACTCATTAAGTTGAGTTTAGTAAGTTCATTTGGACTAAGTGAATCCAATAGAAAATAGTGGTGCCGGAACGAGG
>NW_018229088.1:56170-57672 GCF_001263595.1 Phalaenopsis equestris
CAACGTAAATCCTCACCTTATCTTTAGGCCTTTGTATAGCACTGCTATACAATATAAGCCCTAACTCGTCTTAGGATTTTGAGGTTGTCGTTTGTCACGACCTAAATCCTCACATCTTCCAGGCTATTTGTGTGATCCTTTCACACGAATATAAGCCCTAACTAATAAAATTGGCACGATGAAACACTTAAAGTTTTCTCCTCAGAACTGAAGCCAAACATTAGGATAGCTTGGGATTCTCCTCTGGATCCATGACATCCCCTAATTATTCCTCCTTTGGATTCTACATTAGAATGTTCCAAATTTGAACAAATCCCCTTTCACACTTCTATGTCTGATCTCATTGAAAAGTCCTACCCTTTGAAACTTCTTGAAGATAATGTTTCCTGATGTTTCCTGATTTTTATCGAGTTTTTATCGAGAGTCTTCATAGATGGCTTTGGTCATTTAAGATGTAATTAACTGTAGGAGCTTGCCCTTACAGGAAGCATGTCCGAACCCAGCTTAATATAAAAATTATTTAATTCTTTATATTAAATAGAGGAAATTGTCGACAAATACAAAGGTTTTGCAGACCAAACGAATGTCATATATTCCTTAGTTTATTTGATCGAGCCTCATTCTCAAGTCTTGTGTTTATCCTTCAGGATAGATATAGGATTTGAGGTAGAGTGCTCGTTCATTTAAACTATGAAAAATATGGAGTCAGTTTGATTTCATATTTTTCTAAAACTAAATATATATATAAATCAAAACGTCCTTCCAAAGCGGGTGACGGGATTTCGTTTCCGGTGACCGGCAGCTTCTTATGGACAACTCCTCCAACCAAAAATAAGGCCGACAAATATTAAATAAAAACAATTACAAATACATTAAAATGCAAATATAAAAATCACATTACATTACAATTTTACAAAATACTAATCAAAGTCTATTATAACTACACATGTAAATTTGAAACTACAACATTAAACATTTATAGCAATAATTAAAAATTATCTAACTATAAACATAAAATGAAATATAGAATAAAATGAAAGTACAAGCAAACAGACATTTATTTCTATCACAAAATCACAAAAGAAAAGCACATCAGTCACTATCATATATCAAAGTCTCATAATATATCCTCATCTCCCTGGTTAGCAGGTGGGTTGGGCTGATACTAAGTATAACGAGGGCATTCAGGAAAAGTAACATCAGGCTCACCTCTGTAGTGTCGGGCCTGAGCTTCGTAGTAAGCTATCTCAAAGTCAGAATGCCTCTGTAGGTACTCACTATCATAATCATGTCTACGTTCTAATCCCCCAATTCTTTCATTTATTTTCTTTAAACTCTTTCGCTGCAAGGTTAACTAATTCAACGGGAACTAGAGGGAAAAAGGTCATAACTAGTAGAGGGGATATCTCTACTAGTAGAAGGTTCTTTACTCCTACTCCCAGATCTCCATCCTTCATGGGATTCATACGTCCTTAAATTAGATTTACTAATGGGTTTCATAG
>NW_018229088.1:57748-59512 GCF_001263595.1 Phalaenopsis equestris
CACCGTCGGAGAAGTCGTCAGCGCCATCGACAAGCTCTATTGAATTAACTAGCCTAAGTCTCGGGAAAAATCTGCCCTCGGCGGCGTTGATGGCGTCGTCGGCGAGATTTTCAAAATTAGTTTGATTTCCAGATTTTTGTGATTTCAATCAATTTCAAGCCTCGTCGACATTCCGTCAATCATTCTAGATATAAATTTAAGTGATTAAATGATGTACTAACACAAATAAATATTTAAAACACAAAACATCACAATTATATATAAAATCCAAGGGTTACAATACACGTTACACAACACACATAATTTTGGTATTTTCTCAACCTTAATACATCAATTAAGCATCGCAATCTAAGCCACAACACTCTAAATGCTGAAAACAAACATTCTATGCTCAATCTCAACTTTATTGAGATCTAAAAGTAAATTTCAAAAGTAAAGCAAACACATATGTTCAAATCAAATCACAGACATAGACATATAGGTAGTAAAGTAAATCTACTACTCATACTGCTCCTCCGATTCAGTGCTTGTTTCTACTCTTATATCGCTCATCGATTAAACATGAATGAAGAGGTTATAGAAGGGTCGGTATGGGAATTGTTCAGTAGAGTCCTCTTCTATCAATCCCTTCTTTCTGATCAATCGTATCAAACATCCTTCGATATGTCCAGAGTGATCAAAATGCGCTTTCATCCACCAGTCTAGATGATAAAAAATTTCAGAGATATTGTTAATTGTATTCATAACGTTTTGTACCTCTTTCTCTGGTTTTTTGATTTTGCACAGGATCACTAGTGTCTTATTTGAAACTAGAGGCTGAATAAGAAGTGAATTCTGAGATGATTGATCTGTAATAATAGTCATATCATTCTCTTCTTCATTAGCTGGGAACTTCTGGGTTGGGTCCAAAGGCTTCTAAGGTAGAAGTACGTAGAAGTACAAGGTAGAAGTACCTTTTCCCAATTCTCATAAGATACTTGCAACTGACTGCAGAGTAAGAAGATTTTTGAACGATGTCCAAGCCTATAAGTTGATCCATGAACGATCAGGCCCAAAATGGACTTCACAATTATCGATCCAATATTAATCGACAGTCCCATTTGAATATAGTAATTCAGAATAACACTTTCTTTAGTAACTTTATAGATCCTCATTGTCGATAAAAATTTTGTAGAAATGAAGAAGTGCCAGTGTTTAGAAACGGGGTTTAGAAGTGTAGCAGAGAAACTAACATACCCGTTTTCTCTCATTTCCCATTCTTCAGTCTCGTATGTCAAAAATTGGTAGATCTCATTCATTAGATTTATTATCGGAATGAAGTTGGAATAATGTCAAACAGGAACATTCTCGATCATATATAACTCATTGATCTGTGCAGAAGTAAAATTTATCCATCTGCCTTGCACATAGACGACTCCCTGGTTAATTCCATGCAAATTAGCACAGAACTCCTTCACCACAGGAACGATTACGGCGGCAGTAGTGTAGCACAAAACTTCCCATCATCGTCGCATAATCATATCTTCATTTAATGTCAAAGGATTGTTCAATCCTCGATTCACGAATCCTCTTTCTTTGATTAATCTCCTCTTTGTTAGCACTTTGTTGAAGATTCGTTGCGCCTCAGAACTAACAAACTTTCTCCGGTTGAACACTCAAAATCTAGGGTTTTCAGTAGAATTGGAGATCCTCATTGTCGATAAAAATTTTGTAGAAATGAAGAAGTGCCAGTGTTTAGAGACAGGATTTAGAAGTGTAGCAGAG
>NW_018229088.1:59560-62533 GCF_001263595.1 Phalaenopsis equestris
TTCTCTTCAGTCTCGTATGTCAAAAATTGGTAGATCTCATTCATTAGATTTATTATCGGAATGAAGTTGGAATAATGTCAAACAGGAACATTCTCGATCATATATAACTCATTGATCTGTGCAGAAGTAAAATTTATCCATCTGCCTTGCACATAGACGACTCCCTGGTTAATTCCATGCAAATTAGCACAGAACTCCTTCACCACAGGAACGATTACGGCGGCAGTAGTGTAGCACAAAACTTCCCATCATCGTCGCATAATCATATCTTCATTTAATGTCAAAGGATTGTTCAATCCTCGATTCACGAATCCTCTTTCTTTGATTAATCTCCTCTTTGTTAGCACTTTGTTGAAGATTCGTTGCGCCTCAGAACTAACAAACTTTCTCCGGTTGAACACTCAAAATCTAGGGTTTTCAGTGGAATTGGAAACCATAGGGATAAATTTGGTGGAGTTTCAATTTGTTTTTGGGTAATATGAATTTAAGAACCGAGTTTGGAAGTTTATAAGGAGTAAATATAGCCTAAAACCGCAAAAGTTGCATTTCAAACTCTGGAAACTGTCATCTCGCCGTTCTCACCGTCGGCGATGTTAATGGCACCATTGGGAAGCCTTGAGAATTAATTGTCTGGACTCTTGCGAAAAAACCCGCAATCGGTGCCCAAGGAAAAAATTTCACAATTTCACTCTAGTTCGAATGCGTTCCAATTTTCTCTATGGATCCAATTTTTATGATGATTCAAGGGTAAATACGAATAGTAGAGTTCAATACCACCAAAAACTAACGATAATTTCAAACAAAAACACTATAATCAAAATAAAAATAAAGATAACTATGGGTTGCCTCCCATAAAGTGCTTGGTTTAACGTCGTCAGCCCGACCTATTCAGATTTTATTTAGGTTGACTGACCATTAAAACCTCTTTAAAATTTTGTCTTTTACCCTCAAAATATGGTTTTAATCTGTGTCCATTTACTTTAAATCTATCCTCAGTCTTTTGATCTTCAATTTTAACAGCTCCATAAGTACAAACTCGAGTCACAATAACGGGTCCTAACCAACGAGACTTCAATTTCCCAGGGGATAAGTTCAGCCTTGTATTGTAAAGCAAAACTTCTTGTCCTGGTTTAAAGTTCTTCTGGTTAATCTTCCAATCATACCATAACTTTAGTTTCTCGTTTCTCCTTATAAATCTCCTTATAAATTTTGTTGTTATCAAAAGATTCATTTCTTAATTCTGTAAATTCATTCATTTGTAATAATCTCTTCTCACCAGCATCTTTCAAATTATAATTGAATTCTTTAATTGCCCAATATGCTTTATGCTCCAATTCTACTGGCAAGTAACAAGTCTTTCCAAAAATCAGCCTGTAAGGAGTCATTCTAATAGGAGTTTTATAAGCAGTCTTGTAAGCCCATAATGCAGTATCAAGTTTAGTAAACCAATGTACTCTACTAGGGTTTACAGTCTTCTCCAGTATTTGTTTAATCTCTCTATTAGAAACGTCAGCTAACCCACTGGTCTGAGGATGATAGAAAGTAGAGATTTTATGAATAACATTAAACTTTTCTACCAATCTTTGAATGTATTTATTCCTGAAATGAGATCCTCCGTCAGTGATAATCACTCTCGACATTCTGTATTTAGTGAAAATATTTTTCATTAAAAATCCTGAAAAACTTTTAGCGTCACAACAAGGTAAAACTTATGCTTCAATTCACTTTGAAATGTAGTCTACCACAACTAGTATGTATTAGTTCCCAGATGAAGGAATAAATGCTCCCATGAAATCCAATCCCCAAACATCAAAGATCTCAACTTCTTACATGAAATTCATAGGTATTTCATTTCTTCTAGATATATTGCCTACTCGTTGGCATCGATCACAAGTTTTTATATATCTGTAAACATCTCTAAAGAGAGAAGGCAAATAGAATCCAGCTTGTAAAATTTTATTAGCAATTTTATCAGTTCCAAAATGTCCTCCAAATTCAGAATCATGACATTTCTTAATAATTAGTTCAGTTTCTTCATAAGGTACACATCTTCTCATAATAAGATCCTTACATTATTAATATAAATAAGGCTCATCCCAAAAATATACTTTCGCATCATGAATGAATTTTCTTTGCTGCTGCAATGTCAGCATAGGTGGCAAAATATTACTTACAATATAATCAACAAAATCAACATACCATGGTATTTTCCACTCATTAATATTATGGAGTTGTTCATCAGGGAAACTGTCTGTAATTTCATTATCAGTGTCAGATAATTCATGATATTCTAATCTTGACAAATGATCAGCAATTTGATTATCAGTTCTCATTCTATCAATAACCACAAAATAAAATTCTTGCATAAAAAATATCCATCTAATTAACCTTGGTTTAACATCCTTCTTTTGCATCAGATATTTAATAGCAGAGTGATCAGTGTGCACAACACATTTAGTCCCAATTAAATAAGATCTAAATTTTTCAAAAGCATACATAATAGCGAGTAACTCTTTTTTAGTAACAGTGTAGTTAATTTGAGCATCGTTAAGAGTTCTACTAGCATAGTATATAACTTTAAAGATCTTATCATACCTTTGTCCAAGAACAGCTCCAATAGCATAATCACTAGCATCACACATCAGTTTGAATGGTTTCTCCCAGTTAGGTGAAACTATTATAGGGGCTGTGATTAGCTTTTCTTTTAATAACTCAAAGGCATTTAAACACTCTTCAGTAAACTCAAATTTCTTGTCCTTTTCTAAAAGTTGGCATAGTTGTTTGGTAATTTTTGAAAAATCTTTAATATAACGCCTTCAAAAAACAACATCTCCAAGAAAACTTCTAACCCCTCATACATTTGTAGGAGGTGTTAATTTAGATATATCTTAAATTTTTGCAGGGTCTACTTCCATAATATTTTCTGAAATTTTATGCCCTAACACAATTCACAATTCCTCCTACAACCATAAA
>NW_018229088.1:62719-71849 GCF_001263595.1 Phalaenopsis equestris
TAAATATAGACATCATACATCTCTGGAATGTTGCAGGTGCATTACATAATCTGAAAGACATTCTTTGAAAAGCAAAAGTTCCAAAAGGACTAGTAAATGTTGTCTTTTCTTGATCCTCAGGAGCAATAGGAATTTGATGGTAGTCGGTATATCCATATAAAAAATAAAATAAATTGTTTATAATAGGTATTAATTCATTATTCTCTTATGCTTCAGCAGTCATCCCTCCTTTCTTAGGAGCACAATGAATTGGACTAACCCAAGCACTATTTGAAATAGGATATATTATTCCAGCATCTAACAATTTTAAAATTTCTTTCTTTACTACTTCTTTCATCATAAGATTTAATCTCCTTTGAGGGTCAGCTCTTGGTTCATGGTTCATGTTGATCTTCTAATGAGATTCTATGCATACAAATTGAAAGACTGATTCCATTAATATTAATTAATGTCTATCCAAAAATTTTCTTATATCTTTTCAAAATTTCCAAAAACTGTTGTTCTTGCATATCAGTTAATTCAGAGGATACTATAACAGGTAATGTAGATAAATCTCCTAAAAATACATACTTCAAATGTGTAGGAAGTGTTTTTATTTCTAGTTCAGGGGGTTTCTCAATAGATGAAATCAAATTCTTGTTAGATTCTGTAGGATCTAACATTTCAAATCTTTCATGAACATAATTCATATCCTTTTTACTCACTTCCATAGATTCATCTTGAATTCTATCCTCATCTTGATATTCCATATATTCCCTTTTAAATTCCCTTTCAAAATTTTTCTTGAAATACTCATGGCTTAAATTAGCATTAATATCCATTCTGAAGCATTCAATCTCTTGCTCTTTTGAAGGGTATACTCATTGATTTTGCAATATCAAATCCTCCACCAAACTCTTGAAGTTTATTTGAATCTCCTCTCTTCTTACAACACTCTTAACTCTAAAAAGCTAGAAACTAAAACTAAAATAAAGATAGATATTGGCTTCTTACAGTCTCTCTTAGAAATCACAACAAAGAAGAATCTAAAAGAAACACTTAAAAAGACTAGAAGTAGCCCTTGAGGAGACTAGAAAAGGAGACTAGAAGTAGCCCTTTAAGAAGTCCCATGCCTCTCTTTTCTATAGTTTTCTATAAGGTTCCTCGATATCTCTTTAAAATGTGTCTAAATTTGGTGTATTCTCCAAAGGATACCACCATTTCACAAGTCTTTTAACCATATTTTCATTTATAGTGGTCATAAACACCCACTATAGCTAATAGGTGCCTCAAATGTCCCTTCAAAATTTGTCAAAATGAATTAACCCGTCAAGTAATTGTCACTAGCACTTAAGCGCGGTGCCTCTGGTGCTTGGGCGTGGCCTTCTCTATTTCACCGGTGCTGAAGCGCCGGATCTGACGCGTAGACGCCAAAATACTTTTGCACCATTTTTACATTATTGCTCCATATCTGATCCTTTTTCACTCTCTTTACCATTTTTCACATTTTTAGTTGTATCTGAAGAAAAAAGCACAAATACCTTCCATTAAAGTGCAATATCTCAAAAATTCGTATAAAAATGTGTATAAAAACACTATATATTTTAGGTTTATCAAAATCACTAAGTTAAAATGTTACTTGTCCTCAAGTGACATTTAAATCTTTAAAAACCAAATAAGTATGATTATGTATACAAATAAGTATGATTATGTATAATAAGTATGATTATGTATATGAGTTTCTTCAGGAGGTTCTAAATTTTTTTCTTAGAAATATAGTAGTCTTATTTAGAAGAAATTCTAGTGAATGAGACCAACTTAAAGTTTAGAAATTCTTAAAGTGAAGAAGTATGAGAAATATGAGTTCCTATCTAATTTAGAAATACTTGTAGATTTTCCAAATATAGAACTTAGGCATTTTATTTCCTTCACTTAAAAAAAATATTAAGTATAATTTTACTCTACATTATATCCTTAAGCTTAACAGTTTCTCAAGTCTTGTACTTTAAAAAGATCAGATGTGGAAAAAATTTTTGATTAGAAAATTTTTGATTATTTTTGATTAGACACTAATCCTCAAGCTTCTCCTCCCTTTTCTTTTCTTTTCCTTTTCCTTTTTTCTTTTCTTTTTCCTTTATTTTTCCTTTTCTTTTATTTTTCTTTTCTTTCTTCTCTTTTCTTTTCTTTTTTTTGAGCAATGATTAATATATCTTGACAGACCTTTAATAATTTTGAATTCCACTCCTCCCTTCCTAAACTAAAGAATTGATCTTTTCTTTTACTTAAAAACATAATAATAGCTTATGAAAATTTTTTTAATAAATGAAATTTAAGTTTCAGAAATAAAAGTCTAATCCTTCCACATTTTTCAAAAATATAATATCTCGTACTAAAGATAGTTACACAATATTTATCACTTTTACATTTGAAAACTTTTAACTCTTTAAAATTTTCTACATCACTTATAAAAATTTAACTAAATTTTCTTACTCATTTTTATAATAAAAAATTTACCTCCCTAATATAACTTCATATACATGATCACTTTTCTTTTAAAACCAAATTCACTTGTAGCACCCTTGAGAACAAATAAAATTCAAGATTTGAAAATATTTTTCTTTACCCCCTCCCCCCCTGAACTTAAATTTTTAACAAGATTTAAGATTTTAGCATCAGATATATATAAGAAGGAATGAAAATTAAAATAAATGCTTACAAGTATTTTTACACCCTATTGATACAAGTACAAAAACTTAAAACAGGAGTAAAGTGATTTTTTATCAAATTTTTATCATTTTAATTTTAATTTAACATGTAGAGATTCAAAAGACATCTAAGTAGTGGGTAAAACATATAAGTAAAAAAACTCAATGACTTTGACTTCACAATCTAAACGCAAAAATAAACACAGTTATAAAAGAAAAGAAAGGATAACAATTTTTGAAATTGAAGTTAAAACAAAAGCTAGTAAGATTTTTAACATTCATAATACTCAAAAACAAGTTCAATACCAACTAACTAAAGCACACTACAATTCTTACTTCACACAAATACTACCACAAAATCTAATCACAATACTAAAAATAAATCACAAAACACAACTATTACATTAACAATTAAACATAACATCTCAAAACAACAAAAGATCTACAACAACAACAACAAAAAGTACAATAGTACAAAAAGTACAATAGTAACAAGTTCACACAATACAGTACTTCAAATTATTACAAAATTTAAAAAACCTAAGTCCTCATCCTCATCGTCATAATTAGTGTCACTGCTATCCCAAAAAGTTGCAGGCTCATAATCAGGATATTTTGGATATGAAGGGAATTCCACTCCTCAGTTACCCCTAACGAAGCTCTCCATAGATGAGTGATATTTCTCCTCATATTCACTATGTCTTCTGACATATCAATCAATATGATCTACAATTTTTTTTAAAAATAGTACCTTATCTGCGGTAAAATTAATATTATTCATCATTCTCTTCAATAATTGATCCTCAAATTCAGTAGGCTGACCTCCGGATGTAGATAGTCATGAGGTAGATGGTTTAGATGTAGAAGCACCAGAGGTAGAAGTAATAGACGTTGCCATTCCATAACTCTGTGAAAATCCTCCTCTCCAGCCAAAATAGAGTGCTCCCAATATGATTTCACATTCACACTAGTAATGGGCTTTAGAGGTAGCATCATTTCTTCCCAACTATCATATCTAACTCTTGCTTGCTCACACAAAGAAATGATTAAGGAAGTAAATACCAAACCTGCAGTGGTAGCAACAGTAGCAGAATTGATGATAGTTTGGTAGATAAGTGCCCCAATGTTGCTAGGCCTAAACTATTGAATACAATAATTTAACTTTGCTTTTTCTCTAATAACCTCACTGAGATGATTGGTCAGCAATAAACAAGCTAAAATAAAATAATGTCATGCATTTGAGGTGGCATTTAACTTTAAAGTGGAAAATTTGACTCGCCTTTCATTTGTACTCTTCCAGAGTCCTCTTCCAACAGTTAAATATGAAATAATCTCATATAACTCCATCTCAGTAGGACTATAGTTCGAATAAAAACACAAATTATCAGGGGGAAACTGGTAAAACATGGTAATTACCTCAAGCAAAAATGGTACTAATTTTCCTCTGACCATAACTTAATCTTCTTTTGCCTCTCGTAGATTAGCATAAAACTTCCAAACTACAGCAGAAAAACAACAAAATCGTTCCCACTGTCGACGAACAATTAAATCATTAACAGGCCCTCACGGATTTTTAAAACATCACTCTTGTATAAGTTTTTGTGATTGTAAATCATCACTATACCGATCTTGAGCTTTTGAACTCACAAATTTACTTGAGTTGAAATGGGACTTCCCCTTGCTCCTCTCCATTCTTGGTGCCATTTCAAAAAATTTTCAAAAATTCTAAAATAAATCCATGAATCAAGTCTAAACTACTAAATTCAACTTCTATAAGCTTAAACTACAATTTTTATCTAATTTTCTTAGATTTTTCTACAATTTTCACCATAAATAGTGATTTTCGGATATCTCCAAATGTACTTAAAATACATGGTGAAAATCCAAAATTTCTACATAGAAATGTAGCTCTTACCTCAAGAAATCCAAATCTTGCTCTTACCTCAAGAAATCCAAATTCAAGAAATCCAAATCTTGCAAATTTGGCTTGAATCCACGAAGAAATCTCCAAAATAATGTTTTCCCTAAACTCAAAATCGCGAACGTCGAAGGAAGAAGATGATGGCAGGAGTGAAAATGGAAATTTTTGGGGTTATATTTTACTTTTAACCATTCATGAACCGGTTATGGTGAACCGACGCTTAAGCGGGGATATTTGGCGCTTAGAAGCGTGCCTCTCAGGTTGCCTCGAGCTTAAGCGAGGGGTTGTGGTGCTTAGGTCCGAGTGCACGATTTTTGATATTTTTGATCTTAAGTAAAATGCACTATTAGACTAAGTAAACTACCCCTAAATGGTATTATAACACTTGAATAACTGTTTTCTTCCCTTTTAACTCTCCTCTCTCTCTCAAAATTCTATAATATTACTAATTCAACTCGAAGTAAAAAATAACACAAAATTTCACAAACAAACACTTATATTCATTCACAAACTATTACAAACAACATACAACACGTAATTCTCATTCCAAAGAGTCTCAGATGAGGAAATTTCCTAAATACAAACACTAAACAAACTTACACAGTAAAACACATAATCACATAGACATTAAAAACAAGACCTAACATTAACACATAAAACAACTCCTCATAAGAAAATCTTAGCATTGAACTTAATTCCATTCTTCATTTGTTGGAACCAATTTCTGTCTCTCATTAGTATCTCCTTGGGCATTTTGAATATCGATTTGATAAAACGGACGGTGGTGACGAGCTCTGATACAATCTTCTTCAATCTATTTCTGCTTAAGATATATCTCCTTATCTGCTTCCTTATCTCCTTATCTGCTTCCATCTGCTTCCTCTATATAACTTGTATGGCTAAATTGCATTTTTAATTTTCATCCAATATGCTCTTAATGTGAATTAACTTCATTTACCTTTACCTCAATTGAAGCCACATTAGCCTCAATTTTGCTGATCTTTTCTGCTTTTCTTCAATACTAACGGTTAAGAAACCATTATACAGCTTTTGTGCACTCTGATTAATGAAATTCTTCCTCATGGCCTCTTCCTTTTTCTTCAAATCCATCTCCCATGAAGACATTTTCTCCAAATCTCTTTTTCTCTTAGACTAAGACACGTCCTAAAACTGCCATGGCACGTATAAGTTAACCAATTTGCAGTTAGATCTTCTAGAAATCAAAATTTGCACATGATTTTTATCTTCTGCACTTAAGCGCCGAGTATTGGAGCTTAAGCACCAGCGCTTGATTTAGCACCGGGCAACTTAATATCCAAATACTCATTCTAACATGTCTAAGTCACTTAATAAAGTCTTAAAATCATTACTAACACATAATAGTCTTAAATTACTATGCCAATTTTTCTTAACCACACACAAAAAATATTCAAAATAAAAACACATTGATAACTATGGGTTGCCTCCCACAGAGCTCTTGGTTTTACGTTATCAGCCCAACGTAACCGGTGCTTATTCTGGTTGACCCGACATCATATGATTGTTTAATTTAAGTTGATCCCCAATAAAATAAGCTTTCAGTCTATGACCATTCACTTTAAATATTTTCTCAGATTTAGTATCTTTAATATCCACATCTCGATATGAAAGCTCCATATGGATTAAATTTTATCACAACAAGTGGGCCCATCCACTTGGACTTAAGTTTTCCTGTAAATAATCTTATCCTTGCATTATACAGAAAACTTATTTTCCTAGCTAAAAATTTTTAATAAGAATGCTCCGATCATGCCACATTTTCATCTTTTGTTTGTAAATTTTAGCACTCTCATAAGATTCATTCCTTATCTCTTCAAGCTCATTTAATTGCAATAACCTTTTCTCACCAGCATCCTTTAAATTTTAATTGAAATCCTTAATTGTCCAATATGCTTTATGCTTAAGTTCAACTGGTAAATGGCAAGCTTTCCCAAATATTAGCCTATATGGAGACATTCCTATAGGGGTTCTGTATGAAGTCCTATAAGCCCACAAAGCATAGTCAAGTTTGACTAACCAATTCATTTTTGTTGAATTCAAAGATTTTTCCAATATTCTTTTAATTTCAAGATTGGATAATTCAGCCAAACCACTTGTCTGAGGATGATAAACAATATCAATTATATGGTTTATATGACATTTCTTTAATAATTTCTCCATAATGATATTTCTGAAATGACTTCCCCCGTCAATTATGATCACTCTCAACATCTCAAATCTATAAAATATATTCGTTCTTAAAAATTTTCCAACACTTTGAGCATCACATCAAGGTAAAGCTACAACTTTAATCCATTTGGATACATAGTCCACTGCTAATAGTATATATAAATTTTTGAAAGATGATATAAATTGTGCCATGAAATCTTATCCCCAAACATCAAATATTTAAACTTCCAACTTATAGTTGAGGGGCATCTCATTTCTTCTAGAAATATTTCCTACACGTTCGCATACTCATTGACATCTACCACAAGTTTTAATATAAGTATTAACATCTCTAAAGATAGTAGGCCAATAGAATCCAGATTGTAAAATTTTGTATGTTGTTTTATCAACACCAAAATGTAACACCATACTGTCTCCCAAAATTAGAATTTGACACTTTGGATAATTTCATAAGTTTCTTCTAAAGGTGCACATCTTCAAATAATAAGTTCTTTCCCTTGTTTATATAAAAATAGTTCATTGATTCCAACTATTTATATGCAACAGTATAACAATGTCTCTAATTATATTTTCATTTTCACTTATAATTTCCTTACTTTGCAACAGAGTCAAAACTTGATCCTGAAGAAAATAAGAATTTAACTTTTCAATTCATGTATATATTGGGATACTACACAAGTATACATATTGTTATCAAGTAATGTAGGACTTTATGATTAAGAGCTGAATATCGAACCCACAGTGAAATTATGCAATATGTTCTATTGAACAACAAACATTATATTTTAAAAAGACAATTACTTAAACTAGAGATGTATTCACAGTAATTAAAAATCTAATCTTTTTGGTATTTTTGATATTTTGATAAAATAGTAACAATTTAAAAAGATGACTTGACTTTATGTAAAATAAAAGCACCGAATTTGAAAATATCTTTCTCCTTATTATAAATCAGTAATAAGCATAGGAATTCTGTTGTGAGAGTATGCAAATTTTTTTGTACCAAATAGGAACAATTATATTCTTTACCCTTTACTAGAGATGCTATAAAAAACATTGGCTAATTTAAAGTTTGATTAGTTCTGAAGACCGGCTAGGCAAGGAAGATACTAGCTCTCACCCTAGAGTTCCCTCGATTCCCTCCACCTGGAGGCTAACATCTCATATCAGAACCTAAAATAATAAACTAAGTTGGGGCCCTTAACCTGTCACTTTAAAGCCCTCTAACTCTACACCCTTCAATGGTTATTTCCCTTTTTATTTGCACTGAATCATATGAATTACATTCTCACTCATACAACCTCATGTGATTCTTTCCAGTTATTGATTGAGATAATACCAGTCTGGTTCTTACATGTTCTCACAACAAATTTTAACATCTAGATAGTCAAATCAAGAAGTAAATGAAGTACATGGAAAAAAATCATCACAACTTCTTCCAACATTAAAGATTAATATTCTCCACAACTTCTATCCAACACTTTAATTACTTATCATTTTAAGAAGAAAGATAAAGAAAACTACTCAGAATCCATGGAGAAAAAAACCACACTTTAGTTTAAAAGTAGAAATCATTGTCGAACCAAAAAGAAGTCTCAATTAAAACTAAAAGTAGTTTAAAAAATAAAAGATAAAAACTTATCTCAAATCCTCCACCAAACTCTTGAAGTTCCTTTGGATCTCTTCTCTTTTACAACACTCTTAACTCTCAAAATAAAACTAAAAACAAAAAGGATAAGGAAAATTTGTGGAGCCTGAAAATCTCTCCCTTTTTAAGCACTTTTCAGGACTTCAAATGCCCCTTTCAAATGTCTCAACTTCCTTCTTTTATAAATTTCCCAAGAGTTGCCTTGGAAACTCTTCAAAATGTATCTAAATTTGATGTATTCTCCAAGGGATGCCTCCTTTTGCAAGTCTTTTAATAATTTTGTTCCTAGTGGTCATAAACACCCTCTTTAGACAATAAGTGCCTCAAATACCTCTTCAAAATTCGGTCAAATAAAGAAAACCACCAAATAACTTCCTCTGGCGCTGTCGGCACTATTTTTGGTGTGGGGTTTGCCCGTAAGAAGCTGTCGGTCATCGGAATTGAAATCCCGTTGCCTGCTTCGGAAGGACGTTTTAAAAAAATTTAGTTTTGAAAAAAAAAAAAAATGAAGTCAAACTGACCCCATAATTTTCATAGTTTAGATGAAAGAGCTCTTTATCTCAAATCATGTATCTATCCCGAAGGATGAACGCAAGAATTGAGAGTGAGGCTCGATCAAATAAACTAAAGAAAGTTATGAATCCGTTCGGTCTGCGAAACAAATGTATT
>NW_018229088.1:74643-102590 GCF_001263595.1 Phalaenopsis equestris
CTAGAGTTCCCTCGATTCCCTCCACCTGGAGGCTAACATCTCATATCAGAACCTAAAATAATAAACTAAGTTGGGGCCCTTAACCTGTCACTTTAAAGCCCTCTAACTCTACACCCTTCAATGGTTATTTCCCTTTTTATTTGCACTGAATCATATGAATTACATTCTCACTCATACAACCTCATGTGATTCTTTCCAGTTATTGATTGAGATAATACCAGTCTGGTTCTTACATGTTCTCACAACAAATTTTAACATCTAGATAGTCAAATCAAGAAGTAAATGAAGTACATGGAAAAAAATCATCACAACTTCTTCCAACATTAAAGATTAATATTCTCCACAACTTCTATCCAACACTTTAATTACTTATCATTTTAAGAAGAAAGATAAAGAAAACTACTCAGAATCCATGGAGAAAAAAACCACACTTTAGTTTAAAAGTAGAAATCATTGTCGAACCAAAAAGAAGTCTCAATTAAAACTAAAAGTAGTTTAAAAAATAAAAGATAAAAACTTATCTCAAATCCTCCACCAAACTCTTGAAGTTCCTTTGGATCTCTTCTCTTTTACAACACTCTTAACTCTCAAAATAAAACTAAAAACAAAAAGGATAAGGAAAATTTGTGGAGCCTGAAAATCTCTCCCTTTTTAAGCACTTTTCAGGACTTCAAATGCCCCTTTCAAATGTCTCAACTTCCTTCTTTTATAAATTTCCCAAGAGTTGCCTTGGAAACTCTTCAAAATGTATCTAAATTTGATGTATTCTCCAAGGGATGCCTCCTTTTGCAAGTCTTTTAATAATATTTTCGTTCCTAGTGGTCATAACCACCCTCTTTAGCCAATAGGTGCCTCAAATAGCTCTTCAAAATATGGTCAAATGAAGAAAACCGTCAAATAACTACCTTTGGTGCTTAAGAGCGTGACTTCTGATGCTTAAGCACGGTCTTCTCTGTTTAACCGGCGCTCAAGCGTCGGATCTGGCATTTAGGCGCCAAAACACTTTAGTGCAATTTTCACCTCTTTGCTCCAAATTTGATCCTTTTTCACTCCTTTTAGTATTTTCCACCTTTTTACTTGTACCAAAAATAAAAACTCACAAATACCTTCCATTAAAGCGCAATATCTCAAAAATAAGTATAAAAATGCGTCTAAAAACACTATATATTTTAGGTGTATCAGTCATCCCAAAAATAAGTCTTAGCTTCAGATATAAATTCCCTCTTCTATTGGTATGTCATTCCATAGGGCAAAATATCACTAACCAGAAAGTTCACAATGTCAGCATACCACAGAACACGCCACACGTTAATATTGAATAGTTTTTCATCAGGAAAATGTTCATTAATTTCTTTTTTAAAATAGAGTGGATTTTCTAATTCAAACTTAAACAAATGATCACTAATTTGATTTTCAGTTTCCTTCCAATCTACTATTGTAAAATCAAACTCTTACAAAAGAAGAACCCATTGTATCAATCTTGGTTTTGCATTTTTCTTTTTCATTAAGTACTTAATAACAGAATGATCAATATGCACAATACATTTAGTTCCAAATAAGTATGATATAAATTTATCAAAAGCATATAATACTGCTAATAACTGTTTTTCAATTGCTAATAACTTTTTCTTAGTTCTTGTATAATTAATTTGGGCATCATTAAGAGTTTTGCTAGCATAATAAATTACTTTGAGCATTTTATCATATCTTTGTCCTGAAACAACTCCAATACAATTTCTAATTAAATAAGATCTAAATTTATCAAAAGCATTTACAATTGCTAATAACTTTTTCTTAGTTCTTGTATAATTAATTTGGGCATCATTAAGAGTTTTGCTAGCATAATAAATTACTTTGAGCATTTTATCATATCTTTGTCCTGAAACAACTCCAATAGCACAATTGCTAACATCACAAATTAGTTCAAAAGGTTTTCCCCAATCTGTTGAAACTATAATCGGTGTAGTGACTAATTTTTCTTTTAATAACTCAAAAGTTTATAGGCACTCTTCATCAAAATTGAAGATTGCATCTTTCTCTAGTAAATGATATAAAGGATTAGCAATTTTTGAAAAGTCTTTAATATATCGCCTGTAGAATCTAGCATATCCTAAGAAACTCCTAATTTCCCTTACATTTTTTGGATAAGGTAAATTAGTAATCACTTGAATTTTAGCAGGATCTACTTTCATACCATTTTTGATATTTGATGTCCTAATATAATTCCTCCTGCTACCAAAAATTGACATTTTTCCCAATTAAGGACTAAAATTGTTTCTTCACAGCGCTTAAGAACTTTTGATAAATTTTCTCAACATGAGTCAAATGAAGTTCCAAACACCAAAAAGTCATCCATAAAGACTTCAATCTTTTTTTTTAATTAAATCATAGAAAATAGCCATCATACATCCTTAAAATGTAACAGGGGCATTACATAAACCAAAGGGCATTCTTCTAAATGTAAATGTACCATACAGACTGGTAAATGTTGTTTTCTTCTGATCTTCAAGAGTTATTTAAATTTGGTGATAGCCAATATATCCATCCAGAAAATAAAAGTATTTATGCCCAGCTAGTCTATCCAGCATTTGATCTAGGAAGGGTTGTGGAAAAATATTTTTTTCTAGTAGTAAGATTTAATTTTCTATAATCAATGCATATTTGCCACCCTATGATTTTTCTAGTAAGGATTAACTCATTATGTTTATTTACAGTCATAGTTACTCCTCTTTTCTTAGGAACGCAGTGAGTTGGACTAACCCATTCACTATCTGAAATAGGGTAGATAATTCCAGCATCTAACCACTTTAGAATTTCTTTATTAACAACTTCTTTCATAATAGGATTCAATCTCTTTTGAGGACCAGCTCTGGGTTTGCAGTTCTCTTCCATATGAATGCTATGCATACAAATTGAAGGACTTATTTCTTTAATATCAGCTATTGTCCATCCAAAGGTTTTCTTAAAATTTTTCAAAATTTTCATCAATCTTTCTTCTTCTTCGATCGTTAATTTTTTAGGAAATTATTACTTGTAAAGAAGAGGAATCACCTAAATAGACATATTTTAAATGATCAGGAAGTAATTTCAAATCAAATTCTCAAAGTTTTTGAATTGATGGACAAAGTGATTTATCTTTTTCTGTTGTGTCCAAAATTTCAAAACTTTCACGAACATAGTTTGAATTCCTTATAAAGATCTTCAACAGTTGATCTAATTCCCCTTCTTGCTCGTGTTCCAAATCTTTGATTTCAGATTTTTTTCATAATTTGTTTTAAAATGACATTCACTCAGATATCTTATAACATCCATTCTATAGCATTCATCATCTTTACCTTTTGCAGGATACTTCGTTGATCTTGAAATGTTAAAAGTAATTGTTTGATCATTGAAGAGCATAATTAATTCTCCTTTCTACACATCTATCATTGCTCTTCCTATGGCTAGGAAATATCTCCACAAAATATAGGTATCTCTTTATCTTCCTCCATATCTAGCACAATGAAATCAACAGGAAAGAAAAATTGATCCACTTTCACTAAGACATCTTATATAACTCCTTTAGGATATGTTATTGAATGATCTGCTAACTGCAAAGTTATAGTAGTAGTGGTTGTTTCTCCTAATCCCATTCTCTTAAATATTGATAATGGAATAAGGTTGATTCTTGCTCCTAAATAACATAAAGCTTTCCCATAAAATTTGTCTCCTATTGTACATGGAATTGTAAAGCTACCAGGATTTTTAAGCTTTTCAAGAAGCTTTTTCTGAATTATAGCACTGTACTTCTTGCTAAGTACAGCAGTCTCATTATCTTCAAACTTCTTTTTTATATTAAGAATATCCTTTATAAACTTTATATAGCTTGGCGTTTGTTCTAAGCCTTTAACAAATGGAATATAAATTTTAAGCTTCTTAAAAATTTCAATAAATTTTGAAAATTTCTTATCCAACTTCTATTGATGAAGCCTTTGAGGAAATGGAGGTGGTAGTTTTTCCAAATCAATTTGAAGTGGAGAAATAGGTCTCTCTAAACCTTTCGGAGCATCCTCTTTTGGTTCTTCAATCTCTTCTCTATTTACTTCAGTTTCTTTTTGAACCCTACCTTCCCACTCTCTTCTGCTCTAAGTTGAATGACTTTTACTTGCTATTTATTCTGGCCTTTCAGATTTACTTCAATATTACTAGGAGGTGTTCCTTGAGATCAATTATTTAATGAATTTGCTATTTCTGCAAGTTGATTCTCAATATTTCCAATTGTAGCTCCTTGACTTTGTAACTGATTTCCCATTTGTAACACCACTTCTTCTATAGAAAACTTTTTCTAAGTTGAATGGCTTTTACTTACTCTTTATTCTAATCTTTTGGATTTACTTCAGTATTACTAAGAAGTGTTCCATGAGAACTATTATTTAATGAATTTGTTATTTGTGCAAGTTAATTCTCAATATTTCTAATTGTAGCTCCTTTACTTTGTAACTGATTTCCCATTTGTAACACCACTTCTTCTGGAGACAACTTCTTCTCCTTAAATTGTGGATTACTGTTAAAACCTGTAGGATTAGTATATCTATTATTATTATTCCCTTAGTTGTTCCAGATTCCCAATGGATTTACTTGGTTGCAATTTCATTGTTGATTATCACCACCTGAAGTATTATTCCAGTTAAAATTAGGATGGTTCTTCCAACCTGAGTTATAATAATTTGAATATCGGTTATTTGGCATGTTATTTATGGCATTTAAAGTATCTAATGATGCTTGAGAATCCTAAATTTGGCCTAATTAATTCTCTTTAATCATAGGAATTAGTTGAGAAAAAATCATTCCTAATTGGTCTAACTTGAAAGTGCAGCAACTTGATTTGCTAACATAGTAAATGCATCAGATTCATGAATATTGGCTATTTTTTTTTAGATTTACCCTCTCAGAAGGCCATTGAAAATTTTTGATAGTCATTTCTTTAATTAAAGCATAAGCGTCATGAAATGGTTTTGACATCAATGAACCACCAGCAACGGCATCGATAATAGATCTAAGAGACCCAGCTAATCCATTATAAAAAAGTTTGAATTATTAACCAATCTAGTAAAGCATGGTGTGGACACTTTCTTAAGAGTTCTTTAAATCATTCCCATGCTTCATAAATAGATTCCCCTTCAAACTGATTAAAAGATGTAATATCATTTCTATGTTTCGTAGTTTTTGATGGGGAAAATATTTAGTAAGGAATTTCGTTGCTAAGTGACCCCAAATTCTGATAGATCCAGACGCTAACAAATGTAACCATATCTTAGCTTTATCTCTCAGTAAGAAAGGAAATAACCTAAGTCTTATGACATCATATGGTACACCATTGTATTTAAATGTAGCGCACAATTCCAAAAAATTGGCAAGATGTAAATTTGAAGCTTCAGTTGGTTGTCCCCCAAACTGATTATTTGATTCCATTTGGATAATAGTAGGTTTAAGCTCAAATGAATTAGCCACTACAGTAGGTTTTTGAATACTAAAATGAGTTAATCTACTGTAGGGTTAGCATAATCTCTTAATGGTCTAAATTCTTGATGAATTTCAGCATTTTGATTATTTTGATCTACCATTTATGTAATTTTTTAGATATTTAAAAATTTTTAATTTTTTTTATTTTTCTAATTTTCTTAACAATTCTTTTTAATTCAGAATCGTAGGGTACTAGTTCTTTAGAACCTGAAGTACGCATACACTAACATAAAATAAAAATAATATACTTGATATAAAAATACAACACTAAAATATTCTTATAAAAATTCTTAAAGTTTAAATAAAGCTTTGTCAAAATAGAAATTTTGTTTTAAATTAACTTATAATTTAATTTCATTACCAATTTCAATTGAAATCTAAATTGCAAACCTAATTTTTAATTTTTTTAAATCTCAATCCCTGACAATGGCGCCAAAAACTTGATCCGGACTGTTTATATGCAACAGTATAACAATGTATGCAATTGTATTCTCCACTTATCTTTCATACTGTGCAATAGCACCAAAACCTTGATCATGAAGAAAATAAGAACTCTACTTTTTAATTTATGTATATATTGGGATACTATGCAAGTACATGTATTGTTATCAAGTAATGTAAGACTTTTTGATTAAGCCCCGAATATCGAACCCACAGGGATTGTTCACAATATGCACTATTAAGTAACAAAATTACATTTCAAAAAGACAATTACTTAAACTAAAGATATTATCACAGTAATTAAAGTTCAATTTTTTTTGGTATTTTTGATATTTTGACAAAACAATAACAATTTCTAAAGATAACTTGAGTTTTTGTAAGATAAGAAGCATTCAATATGAAATATCTTTTTCCTTATCATGAATCAGTAACAAGTATATGAGTTCTGTTGTGGAAGTATACAAATTGTATTGTGCCAAATAGAAGCAATATTATTCTTCACCCTTACTCTTGAAGTTCCTTTGAATCTCTTCTCTTCTTACAACACTCTTAACTCTTAAAAACTGGAAACTAAAACTAAAATAAAGATAGATATTAGCGTCTTACAGTCTCTGTCAAAATCACAGCAAAGAAGAATCTAAAATAAACACTTAAAGAGACTAGAAGAAGCCCTTAAAGAGACTAGAAGTAGCCCTTTGAGAAGTCCAAATCCTCTCTTTTTTATAGTTTTTGAAGAGGTGCCTTGATATCTCTTCAAAATGTGTCCAACTTCGATGTATTCTCCAAGGGATGCCTTCTTTCATAAGTCATTCAACCATATTTTTGTTTCTAATGGTCATAACCACCCTCTTTAGCCAATAGGTGCCTCAAATGTTCCTTCAAAATTCTCCAAAATGAATTAACCCGTCAAGTAACTGTCACTACCGCTTAAGCGTGGGGAATCTGGCGCTTAAGCGCGGCCTTCTCTATTTCACCGGTGGTTAGGCGCCAAAATACTTTTGTACCATTTTGGCATTTTTGCTCCATATTTGATCCTTTTTCACTCCTTTTGCCAGTTTTCACCTTTTTAGTTGTACCTGAAGAGAAAACACACAAATACCTTCCATGAAAGTGCAATATCTCAAAAATAGGTATAAAAATGTGTATAAAAATACTATATATTTAGGTGTATTAGTTGCCATCTCTTCAATTAATAAATATGCTTCATCTAATGATTTTGACATTAATGATCCACTAGTAGCAGTGTCAATTGATATAAGAGATGCAACCAACCCATTATGAAAAGTTTGAATTATTAACCAATCTGACAATGCATGGTGTAGACACTTTCTAAGGAGATCTTTAAATGTTTCCCAGGCTTCATAAATTGATTCCCCTTCAAACTGACAAAAGATGTGATATCATTTATAAGCTTAGTAGTTTTTGAAGGTAGGAAATATTTAAATAAGAATTTTCTGAGTTAATTCTCCTCAAGTTATAATAGAGTTAGGTGCTAATGATTTTAACCACATTTTAGCTTTATCCCTTAAGAAAAAAAGAAAAAGTCTAAGTCAAACAGTCTAAGTATGACGACATCATTTGACACTATCATATTTAAATGTAGCATAAAATTCTAATAAACTAGCAAGGTGTAAATTAGGATCTTTTGTAGGTGTTCCTCCAAACTGATTGTTTTGTACCATTTGGATAATAGTAGGTTTAAGTTCAAATGAATTGGCAGCTACAACAGGATTTTGAATACTCAAATGAATTTCATCTGCTATAGGATTTAGATAGTCTCTTAAAGGTCTCTGATGATGTTCATTTTCATTTCTAACATTATTTAAATTATAGGCCATTTTGCAAAAAATAATCTTTCTTATTTTGTTGTTTTCAAATTTTTTTAACAGTTCTTTCTAACTCAGAGTCGTAAGGTACAAAATTTTCAGATCTTAGACTACACATAAATTGAATAAAGCGGGTAATTAAAAATAAAAAAACACACTAAAATAATAAAATGTTCAATTTAAACTACGAACACAATTCTTTCTATATATTTATTTTTTAAATAAAATAAAACAAAATACTAATATTTTCTGTTACTTCTCTAACAACAACGCTAAAAACTTGAGATGGAGATTTGTATATGCAAATATTTATGAAGTTGACACCACTTAACGACACCAAAAACTCAATAAAGATAGATTTATAATAAATATGCAATGTAATCCTAACAAAAAACTTTTTATAAATATAGTTTATCCTTTAAAACTCTTTTTAAATTGCCAAATCTCTCTTAAATATCAATGCAAGTATACTTATCGTTCAAGTAATAAAGTTCAAGTAATAAAGGGTAGATATCGATCCCATATGGAAGTTGAAAAATCCTCAAGTAAACTATGAAAATTATTTTATAATAAAAACAAAAAATAAAATTAAAGTGCAAAATTTGAAAATTGACTACTCAAGTGAATGCTAATTAAAATGTACATGTAAGATTACAAAAATTAAACTAAACTAAATACTAAACTTTCAAAAGTAAAATTGCAAAAATTAAAAAGAGCTTTTGTTGTGATTGAAAGTTCAAATTTAAGAAAGCATCCTTCCTCTTTACAATGAGTATATGGTTTGTGAAGAAATTGAAATCATTTGAAAATATATATATAAACAGTTTTATGCCAAGTTTTATGCCAAATAGGAGCTAGGAGCAATCCTATTCTTTTCCGTCTTTCAAGTGCTATAAAGAACATTGACAAATTTAGAGTTTGGTCACTAATTCCGTGGTTAGGCTGGGAGGATATCGGCTGCCACTCCAGAGCTCCAACTACTCCCTCCCCCTCCGGCTAACAATCCCATTAGTTTCCAATCAACTAAACCAAATTGGGGGTTTTTATCTGTCACCTTAAAATCTTCAATTCTGCATCCAACAAAAGTATATTTTCCATTATTTTTTCTCACAATCCCATGGATGACCTACTCTCCCATGAAATCAAATGTGATTCTCCCTATGTTGTAAAAATCATATCTCATTTAAGAACATATGTCTCTCAACAAGTTTTAATATTTCAACTAGCCAGATCAAAAAGTAAATGAAGATCGGAGTTCAAATCATCACAAGTTATTATCATTAAAATCATAGAAAATAAAATCTATTTTTTATAAAACCATATCTTTAAGATAGGGATAAGGATAAAGAAGACTAGTCAGAATTCATGTGAAGGATATGATAAAACACCAATTTCATATATAAAAATAGGTTTACAAAACAAATGAAATAAAAATACAACTTATCTCTCAATCCCTCCCAAGAAAATCCCTAGAAGTTCTTTCCAAGCCTTTCTCTCTTTACAATCACTCCCAATTCTCTCTTAGAATGTAATGAAGAAGAAATCTCTCACCTTCCCTCTCCTTCCCTCTACCTTCCCTCTCCTCTTACAAACCTAGAAGAAAATCTCCTCTTCTCTCTTTCTATCTAACTCTCATGACACACCTCAAAAGCCTCTCTTTTTCTCCCCCTTTTAGCCTCTTCAAGTCTTCTTCTTTTATTTTGGTCCGCCTCCTTTGGAAAAGAATTCAAAATTCCCTCCAAAAAATTCCTCTAAAATTTAAATTTTTAAATTCAAAAGATGTGTCATTTGATTAAACAGTTATATCCCTCCATAAAAGAACCTTCCAAAGTGTCTAGATGCATTAAATTACTCCAAGAGATGTGTAGAAAAAGTTTTCCTTTGAAAATTCAAGAAAAATTTATCTCAAACCAGCTTAATTTGAGGATTTGTCTCTAGCGCATGATGCTCTAGCTCTCTATATTTTGGCGCATCATGCACCAAAATCCAAAATTGGTTTTTTTTGCTCCAAATTTCTTTCTTTTTGCCTTTTTTGCTCAAAATGCCTAAAAATGATATAGCTATGAAATAGCCTTATTTAAAGTGCAATATTACCAAAAGTAAGCATAAAATAGGTACTTGAAATAGTATATTACTTTGGGGTATCACGGCTACGTTTTGCTCTGACAAAAATGGAGATTGTCTTTCACTAGGCTTCTTCTCCTAATGAGTTCTCTCCTTTCATTTGTCCATCTTGTTTTCATCCTTTGAATTTTCCTTCTCTTGGATGTCGATGGATCGTAGCTTCACCGCTAAGGTTTTAAACAACAATGAAACTAGTAATAGCTCCTCCTGTCATTTCCCTCAAGCCTTTCATGAGAATTTAAATGTGGGTGTAGACTATACCTAATGATGAAAGATTTAGATAAAAATGTAGAGGTAGAAATATGGTTATTAAAGTTGACATAAGAAAAACATTTGATACTATAAGTTGGGATTTTATTCTTAATATTTTGAAAGCTATAGGCTTCCCAACAAAATTTTTTCATATTACCAAACAATGGTTGGAGAATAATCATTATAGTATTATGGTTAATGGAAACTCATGTGGTTACCTTTCTGCTCAACGTGTAATTAAGGAAGGTGATCCTCTATCCCCAACTCTATTTATATTGGCTTTCGATTACTTCTCTCGATTAATGAATAGATTGAACAAGACAAATCCACATTTTTAGTACTCACAGAAATCAAAGTTTTTGGTATGCCATTTGGCTTATGTTGATGATGTTATTCTATTTTCCAATGCTACCAAATCTGCTAATTAAAGTCTCATTAACACCCTTATCATTTTTCAAAATTCTTCTGACTTCTTTTTTAATAAGGTAAGATGTCATATTTATTTTGGAAAAATAGTTAAATCTACTACTGTCAGTTGGGCAACTTATTATATTTGATGTACTACAGCTACTTTACCTCTTAAATATCTTGGAGTTAACATCCTTCATGGTAGGAGGAAACAAACTCAACTAGATGCAGTGGTGGATAGAATTAAAGCCAAAATTGCTGACTGGCATAATGCTTTCCTTTTGAGTAGAGGAAGAGTGACTTTACTGAGAAGTGTTCTCTACAGTATTCCATTATATGCTATGTAGATTCTGAATTTGAAAAAAAGTACTAAAAAATATTTGGAACAAAAATTTCAATAAGTTCCTTTGGTTTAGTGGGGGTAATTCCAAAATTTTGGATGGTTGGCATAAAGTTTGTAAGCCATGTTCTTATGGGGGCCTTGGTTTTAAAAATTTGCAATATATTGCAGAGATTAACATGTATAAATTGTGGTTTAAATTTAGAGTTGGTACCTCTTTATGGGCTAATTTCTTACATCAAAAGTATTGCACACAACAACACCCTTCCTTGGTGCACTGGAAGGTTAAGGATTGAAGAATTTGGAAATCTATTCTTAAAGCTAGTTCTCTAGTTAATCAACATATTTAGTGGGATATTGGAGATGACAAGGTCTCATTTTGGCTTGAACATTGGGGTTTAGCTAACTTTCTTGATATCATTCCTCCCTTGCATGATAATGATATTATGGTCTCTCATTGTTGGATCAATGGACATCAGGACATATCTAAAGTAAGCGATTTGTTGGGGGAATATGCTACCCGAATTGCTAATATTCTTATCTCTCTAAATAAAAAAGGTACCCCTATTTAGAAATTCTTTTCTAATGTTTCTTTTACAAAAATATTATAAACTCATTTACATACTTTTCCTGATTGGAAGTGGTGTTATTTTATCTGGAATGCTCTCATTTCTCCCTCTATATCGTTTTTTTATGATGATTTTTTTTCTCTTTGATGCCTCTTGATGATATTTTGAATTTAAAGGGGTTGTGGTTGGCTTTTAGATGCTATATTTGTAGCGATGCTGAAGAAACCTCCTCATATCTTTTTTATGAATGCTCCTTCTCTAATGCTATTTGGTTGAGGATTGGGAGGCATTTCCATGTTGTATGGCCACACAGTTGTCTTTTGGAAGATCTCTTGGCTTCTTTGAAAACTTCAAGCCATAAAAAACTTTTTTCTTGCTTTAGTGGTGTTATGGTTTATTTGATCAGCAAGGAATAACTATAAATATGAAAATTCTCCTTATAAACCCTCTCTTACTATTTTTTATATACTATCACACTACAATAAGTCTTGTTGTACCTTAAGTTTAAATCTCATTGACCATATATCCCAACATGGTAGGAGGCCAACTCTGATCAAATGGAATCCCCCTTTTGGTGGCTGGGTTAAACTTAATATAGATGAAAGTTGATGTCCATATGTTGCTGGTGTTGAAGGGGTTTTTAGAAATGGTTTGAGAAACTATTTATCTCACTTTGCTTCACCTGTTGATGCGTAAAGCTCTTTGGAATCTGAAGGTTGGGCTATTTTGATGGGCATGAAGATTGCAATCTGCTTTCATTTCTCTAACATTGTTATTGAAACTTATTCCCTTACTATTTATGAGATGTTAACTAAAGTAACCCAACCCAAGTGGAATTTATTGTTTCTTTTCAATAAAATATTGCAATTAATTTCTACAAATCATATCAACATTCAATTTAGTCTTACCTACAGGGAGGGTAACACCCCTGCTAACTGGTTGGCAAAAATTTCCTCTAATAAGAGCTATGTTGGTATTCTTCCCCCTCCCTTTTTAAAAAGTTGTTGCAAGGTGATAAATTGGCATTAACTTATATCAAAATTTATTTGCCTCCCTCTGATACACTTGATTTTATTTGTCACCTGCCCCTATTATGTCTTCTTAATGGATAATCGATTGCTGCCTCCGTTTTTCTGAATGAGTTGCTTCTGGGTTTGTATACACTGCATTTACTTCTGCTGCACTGCTCCACTATCTATTTTTTGTTTCTCTTTTTCTATGGATTTTATGAACCTGGTTTTGTTTTTCTCCTATACTGCTTGATTGGAAGTGTTTATCTGGATAGGAGGATCTCTTTTCTTTCACTCGCTATCTAATTTATCTACTTTTCCTTTGCCTATTTTATGTTTCTCTTTTCATTTTTGTGGAAGTTTTTGGCTACGCCTAGTTTGCTTCTCTCTTTTTCTGCTTAGTTGGAGGAGGGTTTTTTTTTTGTACAGGAGGATCCCTTTGCCTCTTGTGGCTGTCTCACCTATTTTCTGTGGATGTTTTATGTGTTGTTGGATTTCTCTTTCTTCTTCAGTGCTTGCTTGGAAGTTTTTTGTCACTATTTTTGGACGGGAGGTTTTTTTCTGCTCTTCTCTAGTTGCCTGACAAATCTCAGTGTTTCCAATTGGTTCTGCTCTTTCTTCAGATGTTGCACAGAATTTCATGTTTGCATAGCTACCTTACAATTCATATGGGTAAAAGTTTTGTCTCTTTTTGACATATTTTTATGTATTTTTCTTGGAGTTTTAATGAAGTGGATTGTAATGTGGAAGGTGGAACTTCTATGGGTGTGTTTAATTGTATTTTGTTTATTTTAGTAAAGGGGATCCACCTCCCCTCACCTTATTTGTACTTTCTTTTGATCTAATAGAATGAGAGTCGTATAAAGCTCCTTCCCAATATATATATATATATACGACTCTCATTCTATTAGATCAAAAGAAAGTACAAATAAGGTTCAATAAGCTTGTTTTGGTGTGCTTTCTAGAAATAATTACTAGATGGAGCCTTTTCTCCATTTGAGGATAAAATATATGCTACAGCTTCTAGATGGCGGTGTCAGCTAGGGTTCCCTTCTGCTTTGTCATTTATGGCGATTTCGTTTTCCCTCTTCTCCTCTCATGCAATGGCTGGTGAAATCTTTCCCTTCTTCGGTTTAGCTTTATTTGCTTTCGTATTTCATAATGCCTCCTGCTACTCATTCATTTGTTGAGGTGGTTTTAGAAGGGGGAGGAGGGCCTTCTGGCACTCCCACCTCCTGTCTTTTTCTGCAAGGTTTCCATAATATGCTTAATGTTGGAGGGGATTACTCGTTTATTAAGAAACTTGGGAATAAGAATGGCAAACTTGCAATGTACATCTCTGAGGTTGATTCCTTGATTATGGCATCTTCCTGTTGTTTGTCTTTGGTCGCTAAATTCATGTATGGGCATCCTAAAGTAGATTTAATTAGAAGGAAATTTGAAATGCTTAAATTGATGGGCTAGTAAAAAGTTGGGATTTGGATGGAAGGCATATTTTGATACAACTTACAAAGGATGAGATTATACCCAACTTTTTGCTAAGAGATTTTTTAAAATTGATAATTGTGTTATGAAATTTCTGAAGTGGTCGGTTAATTTTGATCATATATCTAAATTGTGATCATACGTATTTGGATTCAATTTTCTGGGCTCAAATTACATCTTTTCAATTATGAGATTCTCTTTGCTTTGGCTGCTGCTTATGGTAAACCTTTGAAAATGGATAGTGCCACTTTTACTATTATCATACCTTCTGAAGCTTGTGTCCTGGTTAAAATGGATATTACTTAACCCTTTTGTAATGAGATATGGATTGGTTCTCAACATCAAGGCTATTGACAACAGGTGGAAATTGAATGTCATTCCCCATATTGCACTCATTGCTCTATGTTTGGACATCCTACCTCCCTAGTTATTGATTGAATCGCCATCTTAAAAAATAAAATGGCAATCAATCTCCTACTCTCCTTGAAAATCATAATCCAGCTATTCATTAAGCCTGATAAAGAGGAAAGCCCTCCCAAGAAAAATATTGATTTATTTAAAGAAATTTCATTTCCTAATAATTATATTTATGTGCATGCTCGACAAACAATGACTGAAGGGAATAGTGATGTTACTAAACCTATTTTACCTACTATTTCTGTTGAGATTTCTCTTCTACATACTTATAGTAATGCCACTCCTGTAATCAAGGGCAACCCGATGAAAGGTTTTTTCATCTATCCACCTCCAAGGAAGTCATAAATACCCCTTGACAACTTGTCTCTAATGCTTTAGAGAATGAATGACAAGTTCAAAAATATTCTAAAAAGAAGGCTAAAGAAAACATTGAAGTTTCAAACTTTAACGCAAGTAACATTACACAAGAAGGTATCTACTATTATGATGGAGAGCAATTAGGCAACCCTTCTAGATCTTCTAGGAGGGCTGGCTTAAGACATCATGTTTAATATCATGATTTGGAATATTAGGGGAGTGGCGGAATGTTTCTCCCTTAAAAGACTCAAACATCTCTGTAGGATTCATAAAATCTACAATTTTGATATTTAGAGTCTCTTGTGCATGCTAACAGAAACATGATTTTTAATAAATTCAAAGGCTATCAGTCTTTCTACAACGACAATAACAAAATTTGGGTTTTTTGGAAGCACTCTATTACACTATCCATTACTAAAGATGAGGAGCAATTTGTCTTAACATATTTCAAGATGGAAGATTTTCATGGGTGGGGCACTTTTGTTTATTCCAGTTCTCTTTTGTGGGATAAATTTTTGCTTTGGCAGAAACTAGAACTCTTGGGTGATTCTATTACTGAAAATTGGTTTATCGGATGGGATTTTAACATGGTCATGAAACCATCTGAGAAGAAAGGGGGTAGTAGATGTGATACTACCTTTATAAATCATTTTTGTAACTCAATTGCAGGAGCTGACCTTTATTATCTAGGCTATTCTGAATCACCCTATACTTGGAGGAGAGGTTTTATTTTTCAAAAGTTTGATTGTTACTTGGTAAACTCTACTTTTTTGAATCATTTTCCATTCACTTCAATTCAACATCTAAGCTATGCATCTTCTGATCATAACCCTATTCTTCTTACTTTAGTTTTTAATGTCAAGCCTTCTATTTCCAGATTTAAATTTCTTAACATATGAACTTCTTAAGATACTTTTCTGAGTATTGTGTAACAGGAATGGAAGTTTGATGGTGCTAGGAGACCCTGGTTTGTTCTATGGCAATAACAGAAAAAAGTAGCAGCTCATCTCAGAAAATGGAACCACCAAGTTTTTGGTAATGTGGATAATAAAGTGTTGTAGGCTCAACATTTGGTTGATCAGTGAGAGGCTCAAGATATTTGCTCACCTAAATTAGTAGAAATGATAGTACATGCTCATCTATCCTTACTGGATGTAAACACTATGTAAGAAAACTTTCTTCAACATAAAACTAATGAAATTTCTTTTATTGTCGGTGATAAAAACACAAATTATTTTCATGCCACTTTAAAGCATAGAAGAAACATTAATAGTATTATGAAGATCAAAAATGCCAATGGTCATATTTTAACTAACATGGAGGACATTGCTGAAAGTGCAGTGCTTTAATTTACTGAGCTTTATTAGTTTACTTTACAAGTTACCCCAGTTGATTCTAGTGTTTTTTGCTGATGAAATTAGTTACACTAACAACCTATCTTTAACTCAAGATCCTGATGAAAATGAAATTCTTTCTGCTTTTAAATCTATATGTTTAAAAGCTCCAGGCCCAGATGGTTTCTCCTCTTCATTCTATGTTCACTGTTGGGACATCATTAAGAAGGAGGTCATACTAGCGATTCAAAGTTTCTTTTTAGGGGAAAATTTATGTAATTATTTTAGCTCTACCTTAATTGTGCTCATCCCCAAAGGTAATGAGAAGATTTCTTGGTAGAATTTTCAGCCCATTTCTCTTACCACTGTAATCTCTAAAGTTTTGAGTAAGCTTATTGTGAATAGGCTTCAACCACACTTCTCAAATTATCTCTTCATAGCAATCTGCTTTTATCAAAGATAGAGTCATTACGGATAATATCCTTTTAGCTCAGGAAATGGTTGATGATCTGGATAAAAAAATGCAGAGGGGGTAACAAGGTTTTTAAACTTGATATCCAAAAGGATTTTGATGCAATTAGTTGGGACTTCATTCTTAACTTTTTGTAGGCTAAGGGCTTCCATTAGGACATTTGCTTACTCATTAAAAGATGGCTGACTATTAACCATTACAGTGTGCTTGTTAATGGTAAAGCTCATGGTTGCTTTTCTGCTTACAGGGGCATCAAGCATTGAGATCCACTCTATAATTGCTTACAGGGGCATCAAGCATTGAGATCATCTCTCCAGGCTAGTTAATCAATTGCATCTACAACATCCTCACATCCAATACTCTCATAAATCCAAAATTATGGTTTTTTACCTTGCTTATGTTGACGATGCTATCTTTTTCTCTGATGCTAGTAAGTCTGCCATTAAGGCTATTATGTCTCTTTTGATGGAGTTTTAAAAAACCTCTGGCTTAATCTTTAATTTAGCTAAATGCTCTATATATTTTGGGAACAATGTACAACAAAATGTTGAAAGTTGGGATTCCATCTTCACTTGTTGTAAAACTGCTAAACTTCCCCTTAAGTATCTTGGGGTGAACATCCTAAGGGGGAGAAAGAAGCAAATATAAATAGATGATGTTGTTGACAAAAATAAATACAAGATCAATGATTGGTGAAATACATTCCTAGCTAATGGTGGTAGGCTTACTTGGTTGAAAAGTGTGCTATGTAGTCTACCTTTATATGCTATGCATGTTCTTAAGACTAAGAAGAGCACCCAAAAAACTCTTGAAGTGCTCTTCAACAAATTTCTTTGGAGTGGTACCTGATCTTCTAAAATTTGGTCTAACTGAATAAAAAGTAGTAGACCTGTTTCCTCTAGAGGACATGGCTTTAAAACTCTGCAACAGATTATTGATATCAATATATGCATGCTATATTTCAAATTTAGACTCAGTTTATGCATCACAAATATTTTACCTTTAGTCACCCCTCTGTTGTCACATGGAAGGTTTGGGATTCTAAAATTTAAAAGGCTATTACACTTGCTAGAAATGTGGCTTCTCATTTCCTTTTCTAGGATGTGGGGGATGAGAAAATTTCTTTTTGGCACGATCATTGGGGAATATCAAATTTCACAAACTTGCCTCGCTCTTTAATTGATACAAATTTACTTGTTTCTGATTGCTGAATCAATGGTAGCTGGAATTTCCCTAAACTGAATTCTTTAGTTGGGGAGGTGGTCCCCTCTATTGCTAATATTTCTATTAATATGCATGCAAGGGATGTTCCTATGTAGAAGTTTAAATCTATAACTTCAATTACTAAAATGCTATATTCTCATATACATAGATTTCCATAATGGAAATGAAGTTCTTATATTTGGCATCAATACATTTCTCCATCCATCTCTTTCTTCCTTTGGAAATTTTTTCAAAATGTTTTTCCACTAGATGATATTCTTAAAATGAAGGGTTTGAGGCTTGCCTCCTATTGTTATATTTGTAGGAAGGAGGCTGAATCTTCTTCTCATCTTTTTTATGATTTCCCCATTGCTACAGAGGTGTGGGAAATGTTGGGGGTGCTATTTTGGTATTATTTGGCCCCCAATTTTGTGCTTTAAAAGCATTCTTGCTATTTGGAAGGAAATAGAGCATTCTAAAAAAAATTATTTTATTTCCCTTTAATTATGTTGTGGTTTATTTGGGTGGCTTGAAATAGCCACAAATATGAAGCTTCTCAGCACACTCCAACTACTATTGTCTCACTTATTGTGGCCAATTTTCATAAAGCAATGAGAGCTGCCAATGCATCTTCTACTTCTCATTTACCTGGGAGTGGTAGGAGACCAACTTTAATTACTTGAAGACCACCCTCTTAAAGTTGGATAAAAGTTAATATTGATGGTAGTTTAACATTTGATGATGCTGGGATGAGAGGATTATTTCAGGATACAATTGGGAAATGTATTGCTTTATTTGCCTCCCCCTGTAATGCATCACCCCCCTTGAAACTTAGACTAGCGATGTGCTGGACTAGTGATGTGCTGACAGCTATGCAAGTTATTGTTTCTCTTCGTTTCTTTAATATGGCAGTGGAAACTAATTCACAAGGATTTTTTAACATATTAATAGGAAGGTTGAAACCTGTTTAGTCCCTCATTACTTTGATGAAACGTATTCAGACTATAGTAGACTTTAATAATCTCAATACTCACTACACTTTTATTCATCGAGAGGGCAATGCCCCTACAGATTAGTTTTTTAAAAGAGGGAAACATGGAATTTTGATTGGTGATACACCTCCTTGTTCTCTTTACACACTCATATAAAGTAATTTACTTGAGGCTACTTTTATATGAGCATAGGTTATCTACTCTTTTTATTAAGATAGTTTTTTCTCATGACATAGTGGTTGGTGACCCTGATTTTGGGGTCATGGGTGAATATGAAGTACTATGTGCAATCTCAGTTTTGGTGCTTGATAGATCTTATACTACAGGGTTTTCAATATCTATATACTTGTTGGAGTGGTTTTCCTTTTGTATTTTCACTGTCCCATGCCTCCATTTTGTAAAAGGGGCTTTGTTTTACTATTGTTGTTTATTCTATTGTGCATGAGAAAATGGGATGGTTTTCCTGCTACCTGCTTTATTTACTACTACAGGAATGGAGTTAAGATTATTACTTTGGTTTGGATGGTGCATCTTCATGTTCTAGGTGCTTTATGTTGGGTGCTTACATTCACCTGTGTTGAGTACTTACTGATACCAGAGATTTGGTGTCTATTTGATCTTTTAATGCAGAGTTTGGAAAGTTTATATATTATTTGGAGTGTTTTAGCTTTTGTGATTCACTCAATGCTATTTTCTGTTTTCAACATATGGGGTAGTGTATACTGCCAAAATTTTCCTTCTCTGTTGTCCTACCTCTAGTGCACAAGAAAATGGAATGGCTTTACTCTTTTTTTTGAAGTCTTTATAGGGTTTCTTCATGGCTTCTTGATTTAGGAATGGTAACATTTCAGTTTCTTCTTGTATGTTCATTGCATGTATTATCAATTTAATAAAGTTTCTGATGGTGAATCCTTCCAACAGGAAGGCAACTGGTCCATGTATAATCTTAATTAGGATTTTTATGGCATGTTGATCCTATAATTAAGGTTCGCATTTCAAGGTTTGGTTTCTCCATCTTAAGATACAATCAACTAGTATCTTATTAGGCTTTTTCCTCTCAACAACTAAATCCCGAACAATGATATGGTGTTCAGCTCTAGTAAACCGTTTGATGAATAACTCTTCCAGATCATCAAAAGTCTTAACTAAGTCATTGGGAAATTTGGTCTACCAATCAAATTTTGTTTTAAAGAGACTATTAATAAATTGACAGAATAATAACACATCACTTCCCCTTACATTACATCAACTAGCTCAGAAGTTTGCTAACTAATGTATGAATTTCTAAGTTTTATCAAATACTTTGAATTTAGGTGGAAAAACCCCTTTAGGATATTCTATAAATTTGAATTTTTTCAGCGTAAGTTTGTTCTTTTGGTACTGATTTACTACCTCTAGCTTGAGCTAAAGCATCCTTCATTTGTTGCTAAATCACAAACTTTAAATCTTTTTCACTTGGTAAAAGCATTTTTAGTTGCTTCTAAAGACTTCCTTATCATATATTCTCATCTTTTAATTATCAAGTACATGAAAATCCTCTGGTTTCTCCACTCCTATATGTACTGACACTGAATTGGAGTGCTTTTTTTATTGGGGGCAAGAAAAATAGTCTTTTATTTTCTTTTTTTTTTGTCTCTCCTTTATCTCATCTATTAGTCTTCCTATCATTTCATCCCTCTATCTTAGTTGATTTAAGATTTTCAGGCTATGTCTAGTGTAATAACTCCCACAACCATAACATTTTACAGATCAACTCCCACAACCATAACATTTTGCAGATCAACAATTTCTTCCTGTCATTCTTCTAACACTTCTTGAATTTCACTTCTCATAAATTTGGCGCTCTCTTCTAAAGCTTCTAAAGTTTCTCTTCTTTTTTGAGATCTTTAATGCTATCTGCTAATTAACACAATAATCCATCAATCAGTTTACCTTTGCTTTTTTTGGATCAACTGGGAGGTACTTAAGGGATAACATCTTTTTTCAATAAGGTACAAGGAAAGATGTTAATAACAAGTCTACACTTGAATCTCTAAATTTTAACGAATTTAAGATTAAACTTGTTAGAAAGGAAAATGTACTCAATAATTTTAAAGTTGGAACCAGTTTACAAGGTGAATGGAGAAATATTTTATTTTTAAGGATTATTCCGTTTTAATTTAAAGTTTTGAATTTGATTATAGTTTTGTTTTCATGAAGTTTGGGATTTAAGGATTCATTTTCAAAAAACATTAGTAAGTAACAGAGTTAAACTTGAATAATTAAGTTAGAAAACCCTAACCAATACCAAGGTGCAGAACCACCTCTAAGGAGGTCCGATAAAGAAGATCCTAAAACTGACTCTTGAGAGGTTGTAGACCCAAGGTTAAAGGATGTTCGGTGGACACAATCCATGATTTGGTGGAAAGGATGTCCAACAAGGAAATGATGGTTATTCTAATTCTTAAAGTTAATACAAAAATATTACTTATGAAAAGAAAGATTAAGGCATAAATAGAGATGGACGAGGAACCATCGACAATGGAGTTGCCAGAAAAATTTTAGTAGGGATTTTTTTTTATAAGGGCCGCCTTATACCTTAAAAGATTTCTATATAAGTGATCAGATACAACATTCAAAGAATATTATACTATTTCTAATAATAAAAATATCACCTTAGAATGGATCTAATTACTTGGATAATGAACTCTTTGTGATTAATGGATCTACAGAACCATGATTTTTTCCTTATCTCTTGAGTCTAAGATAAAGTTTAATTTACTTTGGGCTCTAGATTCCATATTAAGAGGCTCCCTCATAGTAAATTACATCTCAAGAATTACTTTTAAGAACTCTTTTGATTAAGGTTATACCTTATATCTCTCATAATTATAAGTAAATGTCTTAAAATAATAGAGTTTGAATATTTATATGAAGGGGTTGATTAGGATAAGTTGACTTCACTTGAGCATTAAAATTTCTTTATTCTTATGTCTAAGCCTAACTGTTGAAAGTTAAAGTTGGTATAAAGCTTAAATTTTAAATTGAGTCTAGAGAAAAATTAGGTTCGTTTGAATGAGTTCAAACTGGACTTAAGTTTCATCTAAATTAGATTAGAATTAGCTTTGAAATTGATTTGGATTAGATCTAAATAGGTTGAGGTTGATTTGACTCAGATAGAATTGAGGATTACTTTTAGAATAAAGGGTAGAAAAGGGTATATGAATTTCAGATAAAGGTGAAGCCCTAACCTAAATGACTCTGAATAGGAGACTGAAGATGGATGAATATTTTTAGGATACTCTTATTGTTATAAGGGGTGGATCATTTTGTTTTAGATGTTCTAGTCCCTAATTCTATCTGTTGGGTACTAGTAAACTAATTCAGGATATCTAGAGTAGAATATTCTATGAATTGTGTGGACCATGGTTTTCATTTCTGTTCACTATCTTAGGGATCATAGTTCAGAGCTGTCTTAGTGTGTTTTCATAAAAAAATAAAGTTGATTGACTTTAAATGTTTAAGGAGTCCACTTATTTATCCATTGATTTGTTTGATTCTTAAGTTTGTCAGCCATGGTGACAGATCAAATTTCTTCTAAGGTTTTCTAATTTTAGTTGTATTCAAAAGTCAATTGGTGTCAAAAAATCACAGTTCTTTCTATGGTTTGAATGTCCAAATTTCTACCTTAAGTTTTTTTATTACTCTTTTTTGTGGTTGAAAACTTCATACTCATAAAGATTAGACTTAAGCCTTTCTAATTCTAGATACTTATATGTTTAAGAGCTACTCGTATTCCATTTAAAATTACATTTTTCTTTCCATGCAAAAAAATATTCTTACAAAATTGAAACTATTTCATGCAAAAATAGTATATGAGTTTGATTTATATAAAACATTTAGACTTATAATGGCCCGAGACTCTTATATTCATAAGCCAAGTTTAAGAATCATATGATTCTAAGAAGAAATAATATTTCATTTTAAAATACATATGCAAAGGAATATATAAGTCTTTCCTTTTGGAAGAATGATTAAAATTTTATTTAAAACACATATGCAAAGGCTAAGCAATTGAAAGGTTTTAAAAGTTTACACTTAAAACTTTCAAAAAAAAAAATTAAAAAGTTCAATTTTAAGAAATAAATATTTGCAAGACTTTTCTTCCTTCTGAGTTTTGGAAATATCCTTTTGAAAAAGATTTTGAAAAGAAGACTTAAAAAAGTTCTTTTAAGCCTTAGAAATTCAAAACGATCGCTTTAAAAGATTCTAAGGAAGGACAATAACTCTAATATTTAATTAATTTCATTGAAATTTTGCTATTTTTAAAGAGGTTATTTATAGAAGGATCTTTTCCATTTGAGCTTTTCTAAAGCTCAAATTTAAGAAATTTGTTTGCTTTTTTAGTTAGATTCAAAAACTTTGATATGGGTTAAAAAAATTTTAGAAGATTTATAATTTAAAAACCCTTTTAATTATTGTAGAAAATATTTTATTGTGAAGTTGTTTATACTTTGAAAATATTTTCATTTTTGAGCAAGCTTTAGTTTTGTTATAAATAAAAATATTTTTCTCTTTTAAACATTTTTTATTTGTCAGGCTCTCTTGCCTATCCCAAGAAATTTCTTCCTCTTATACTCATCTCAACCACATGATATTTTAATTCATCTAAAATCATCATGGTCAATCCTCCTAATGCTCAATAAATTTTAGCATCCTTCATAGAAAGGTCAAATATCGTCATGAAATCATTCACACATGCATGTAATACAAGTAAAACCATACATCATATAATTTGTACACATACACATCCACTTATTTTCATTACTCTTCTATTTTATATGTGCAAGCACATAACATTTGACAAGAAAAAAAAATGAAAGTAACAAAAACTTGGCTAATCTAATCAACTAAACATAAAACATTAACAGTTGGTTTGTTCTGATGGGATATACATATGACTTCTCACTTTGATAAACACGTGTGTGTGTGTGTGTGTGTGTGTGTTTATATATAACACTCAGATGAAAACAAAAAAAAGAGTGAATACTCTAGAAATTCATACGTGGAAAGCCTGTAAAGAGAAAAACCATGGGGCCTGGCCGAGTTGCGAAAATCGAATATCGGATGATGATTGCAGAAATTTCTTATCCCACAGATGAGAAAGGGTAACAATATTTTTCAGATTATGACGTTGACTGACAGCATATGGTTGGTGGTGATCGATGTTGTTTGGCCGAGGTCAACGACGATCAGTGATGGATTTTGATGGTCCGTAATAGTCAACTGCGATCGACAGTGGTCGACGACAGAGGTTGGCGGTGGTCGACGACGGAGGTCGGCGGTGTTCGACGATGGAGGTGGTGCTGAATTGTAGCTTCTTCTCAAGGTCTCAGGCTCTCTCTCCAGACTTCAGCACTCCCTAAAGAGAAGGATGGGCCTCTATTTATATTGTTCAGGGTGCAATTAATGCAAAAATATGAATTATTTTGATTGGACGTTCTGGAGAGCTTCCCTTGATCATACGATGTGTACTAGACATTTGAGTGCCTTAATGATGTCAGAATTGAGTAATCTTGTCTTGTTGGATTCTTCTTGTCGAGCTGCTTGATTAAAGTATAAACTTGTCATATTTGACAACTCTTTGACCTTTCAATTGTGTTTGAAAATCGTTTAAGTGTGGTTTAATGAATTGATCTAGGCTTGATTTGATTCAGATTGAGCTAGTTTCCATATCATTAGGTTCGTCTCATCAAGCTGGTTAGTTTGACTATAAGTTTACTGAAATCGGAGTTCTGGATATCTTTTTATTAAGATTTGAATGTTTCATGCTTAAATATCATATTAAGATTCGTGTCGGATGATGAAAATTTGTTGGTGGTTTATCAGTTGCCCCACTATTTTCGAGCGAAACCATTTTTATCGTCTGAAAATATCAATATCTGGAGTATTTATGTATATGTATATATATTTCTTACTTAGTATAAGAATAATTTTTATCCTTTCAAAAATAAAAATTTATACCTAGCTTTGTTATTTAACATGTTTTGCTTTATGTGAGAGCGGGGTTCGAATCGAGCCTAAAACAAAATTAATAATATTTTTGTAAAGAAATTTAATGAGATTAAGAAATTTGAAGAGGGCTTCGAATTCCGAAATGAAGATTCATAAAATTTGTCCTTTTTTTTTAATATGAAAAGTTTTTATTTATTATTATATAGGATCATTTAATGCTTGCACTTTTTTTTAGATTTTCATATTAATGTGCATTTATTGACCAAGACATTTTTTGAGCCCATAAATAAGGGTCTAAATAAGAGGGTAGTGATTCGGTAGTGCGTCGGGGCTACGCGTTGCGGAGGCGCGACGCGGCGGTGCAACACTGCAGAGAGTGGTAACGGAGCGGCACTTCGTGGCTGCTGTGGCGCGATGCAACGACGTGACACTGCAAGACATTGCAGAGGAGCGGCGTGACGATGCGTTACGACATGAGAATGCATTGCAATGATGCGTCGCGACGGTGCAGAGACACATTGAAGTTGTGTGTTGTGATGTCATGACACATTACAGCGGTGTAACATGGCAGTGCAACGATGCATTGTGATGGTGCGTCGGGGCATCGCATAGCAGCGCAGCGATGTGTTGTGGCAGTGTGTCACGACAACACGTTAAAATGTTACAAAGTGTTGCAATGGTGTGTCACGGCGGCGCAAAGATGCATTACTTTAATGCATTGTGATGTTGTGATGCATTGCGGTGGTGCGACGTGGCGACGTGTTGTGGCGGGGTGATTCTTTGTGGTGGTTCGTTGGGGAAACGCGTCACAGTGCAGCGACGTGTTGTGGCAGTGTGTCACGGTGACGCGTTACGGCGTGACAAAGCATTGCAATGGTGCGTCACGGCGGTGCAGAGATGCATTGCAGTAGTGCATTGTGATGTCGTGACGCATTGTTGCGGTGCGACATGGCAATGCGTTGCGGCGTGGCGATGCATTGTGATGGTGCGACGGAGCGATGCGTTGCAGCACAACGACATGTTGTGGCAGTGTGTCGCAACGACGTGCTGGCAAAACATCTAATGGAACGATGCCTTGGATGTCCAATGTTATGAAAGAAGGTAGGGGTGGAGTCCTTAGCTGATTCAGGATTTCTTAGAAAAAAAATCATTCTTTGCAGTGGTGAAGAGTTGCAGTACAGAGTTGTCGTGTCGAGTTGCGGTGCCGAGTTACGGTGTAGAGTTGCGATGTCGAGTTGCGGCACAGAGTTGCAATGCCGAGCTGCGGGGTAGAGTTGCGTTGCAGTTGTGGTACCGAGCTATGTTGCAGATTTGTGGTGTCTAATTATGGAGCAGAGTTACGGTGCCTAATTACGGTATAGAGTTGCAGTTTCGAGTTACAATGCAGAGTTGATGTATCGAGCGACAGTACAAAGTTGTGGTCCCGAGCTATGGTGCAGAGTTGCGTTGCCGAGCTAAGGTGCAAAGTTGCGGTCCGGAGCTACAGTGCAGAGTTGTGGTCCCGAGCTACGGTGTAGAGGTCCTATAACGAGCTACGGTGCACAGTTGTGGTCCCAAGCTATGGTGCAGAGGTCCTATAGCAAGCTACGGTGTAGAGTTGTGGTATTGAGCCACGATGCATAGTTGTAGTGCCGAGTTACGGTGCAAATTTACAATGTCGAGTTGCGATGCAAAGTTACGGTGCCAAGTTACGACCAATAGTTGCGGTGTCGAGGTACGGCACAGAGTTGTGGTGTCGAATTACGGCACAGAGTTACCGTACTGAGGTGCGGCGCAGATTTATGGTGTCAACTTACGGTGTAGAGTTGAGGCAAAGAGTTACAGTTGAAAGTTGCATTGCTGAGCTATGGTGTAGAGTTACGGTGTCGAGATATGGTGAAGAGTTGCGGTGTCGAGTTACAATGCAGAGTTGTGGTGTACGGTGCAGAATTGCGCTACCGAGTTGCTACGCAGAGTTGTATTGCCGAGCTACGATACAAAATTGCAATGTCAAGCTGCGGTACAGAGTTGCGACGCCAAGTCTCGGTGCCCAGTTACGGCGTAGAGTTGCGGTGTTGTCGAGTTACGGTGCAGAGTTGCGGTGTCGAGTGGCGGCATAGAGTTGCAGTGCCTAGTTACGGTACAGAGTTGTGGCGCTAAGTTGTGGTACAGAGTTGTGGTGTCAAGTTATAGTGTCAAGTTGTAGCGCAGAGTTGTTGTGCCGACCTACGGTACAGAGTTGCAGTGCTGAGCTTCGGTGCAAAGTTGAGGCAAAGAGAAAAGTCGTCTCCATCCTGTGTAGTAGGCAAGCAACGAGATTTTCTTTCTCGTTTTGATGTATTTTGAAGGTGATGAAGAAATATTGCAGTTTTCCAACGGCGCTTTGAGGGGAAGTTTTTCATGCTTATTGACCAAAGGCAAATATGTTGAGATTTTCATGCCTATTTTGCACTGTTTTCAATGATATTGCACTTTAAAGAAATGTATTTTTAATGTTTTGTTTCAGGGAATGATGAATTAGGGTCATTGGAGTAAAAAGATGCAAAAAGGAGTGAATTTGGAGCGAAAAAGGACCAAAATGTGAAGATTGAAACTACGGCGCCGACAGCGAGCCCAACGGCGCCGATGGCGAGCCCAACGGCGCCGATGGCGAGAATTTTTCGAGAGTCCAGATTAAATAATTTAGAAGGCCCGCTGATGGCGCCCTCAAGGCTGCCGATGGCGAGATCTGCGGGTATGTCCAAGTTATGTCCAAAGGTGCATTGAATGTGGATGATTTTTGGAGTGATGCTTAGGAATGTCTTGGAAAAAATCATCCACATCCTTAAAATAAGACTTTAGCAGAAAGTAAAAAGGGGAGAAGCTCAAGAGTTCGAGGAGTTGGAAGGTTAGAACAGCGTCCAAGAGCTCTAGTAGTGTGTAGATAGTCTAATTATGAGGAATTCTTCGAGAGATTGAAAGTGTAGAGGGAAAGTGAGAGATTTCTTCCTCCTTGCCACTTCGAAGAGGAATTTTGTGTGCTGTAAAGAAAGGAAGAGATTCAGAGGAACTTCGAGGAGTTTGCTTGGGGAGGAATTAGAGATGAGTGTTATTTACTTATTGTAGTTTGTATGACTTTGCTTTTATTTATGAATTTCGAGTTTTGTTGTGTCTTCCCCATGAGTTCTGAGTAGTTTTCTCTGTCTTTCTCCTTGTCTTGAGATTTGTGAAATGGTAATTTGAATTGGTTGAGCCATGAAAAT
>NW_018229088.1:102602-109502 GCF_001263595.1 Phalaenopsis equestris
AGTTAGGTGCAAATAAATAGGGAAATAAAATTATCGGGAGTAGAATTGGAGATTTTAGAGTGACAGACTAAAATCCCCAATTCGGTCCTATCGTTTGAGTGCTGAAGTGTAGATGTTAGCCCTCAGGCTAGGGGAACATGAGAGCTCTGAAGTGAGAGCCGGTATCCTCCCAGCCTAGCCACAGATTCAGTAAAGAAGTGTAGGATTAGTCAATGTTCTTTATGCCTGGACCAAAGGATAAAGAATATGTATGCTCCTATTTGACACAATACAATTTGAACTGATTTACTTTATCCATTCACTATAATTTCTTGACAAGGAGAAGGATGCTTTCTTATATATTGAATATCACATTAAAAACTTTATTAATATAATTAGTTATTTAAGAGTTATTAAAATTACATATTTATTTCGATTGCCTATTACTGACAGATAAGCAATTTGAATTATATTGTTAGGATTAAGAATTGATTTTCTAAAATCGTAGTTCTTAGTTCTAATATTACTCTCTCTAGGATCGATATCTAGGACTCCATTAGAGTCCTATATTACTTGAGCGATACGTATATTTGCATTGATAAGTGTAACTTTACCAAACTTTACCATTATTGAATTGAATATTTTATATATACATCTTTATCAAATCTATAACCGTTGTTATGTTTTTTGTGTCGTTGCTGAAGAATTAAATCTTTTAGTAGTAGTATTAAGTACTTATTTTTTTAAACATATATAAAGTCGTTGTCACTTATTTCGTGGAAATATCTGAAGACAAGGGAGTAGACGATCATCAGAAGTACTGGAATTTTTGGGAGGCGATGGCGACTCTGCTCGAAGATGAGCTGATCTGTTGTGGCCCTTATGTTGGTATTTGTAGTCTTTTGAATCATCTGATGTAAAATTTATATATGATGATAATGTATTTTTTTGTACCTTTTTGATGTTTCTTTTGAGGCTTTTGTGGTTCAAACATTTGGAGGTTGTGGCCCCTTGAACTTATGGCTTATATGAGCTTGAACTGGTACCTTCTATGGCTTGTAGCCTTTTAAGGTCTTTGAGTAGAGACCCTGTCAACCACTTGCACTCATGGAGTATTTCTAGTAAGAACCTTGTCCACTCCTACCATCCTATTGAGATTTTGCTCTTGGGCTTTTCTTTTAGGGACATGGTAGCTTCCATTGAGTCTTGCCTCTTGAGCTTGACTTTCAAGGGCATGGTGGAAAGAAGAATCCAATAAGGATGTAAGACTAGTTCAGAGTTTTATAATCGGAGATGCTCGACTATATTAAACAGTAGTGACAGATTCATAAGAAATCCATTGAGTATGGTTGACCTATCCTAGGTTGTTGGTCGAAGCTTTTGCTTAACGACCGTAACCTGTTATGGAAGAGATTGAAGAAAATACACCTAGGATTTTTAACCTATTCGAGGTTTTATGTCAAAGATTTTTCTTGACGACTGTAGCCTCTAATGGAAGAGGTCAAGTCGAGTCCCCCTAAGATTGATTAAGCCTAGAATGAGGGTTCAAAGATGCTCTATGTTTCTCAAGACTGTGGCGTAGGTCTCAATGGACCGTATATTTTCTTGAAAATATGGTTGCATCCATATTCAAGAAAGTATTTAACAACTTTTTAGTTGATGCTTTTGAATCTTTTGCTCTCCTAGCATGGGTGCTTTCCATACAAGCTTGTAAAACAACACAAGTATTGGGTCTTGAAGAGATCAACTTCCTGGTCTAGCCGAAGAGGAACTCCAGTACAATGATGGGTGATACACGAAAATAATATACTATTTTAAGTACTCTTTTTATGCCTATTTTTTGTGATATTGCACTTTAAAGAAAGGTATTTTTGTGTTTTTTTTGCACGTATACCATTTTTAGGCATTTGAAGCAAAAGTGGCAAAAGGAACAAAATTTGGAGTAGAAACAACCAATTTTGGGGTTTGGCGCATGATGCACCGAAATCCAGAGCATTAGCGCATGATGCATCAGATGCAACTTTTTCAAATTAAGGTGGTTCGAGACGAATTTTGAGCAAATTTTCAAAGGGACACTTGTTCTAAACACTCCATAGAGTGATTCAATGCATCTAGACATTGTGGAAGGTTCTAATTTGAAGGGATTTGACTCTTGGATGAAAGAGGCACATCTTTTAAATTTAAAGGTTTAACTTTTTAGTTTTGCAGGGAAATTGAAATTCTTTTCAAAGGAGGCAGCACAAAATAAAATCAAGTTGGAGAAGAACTTCAAAGGGGGGGGAAGATATGTGGCATGAGAACCAAGATTGAGAGATAAAGAGAGAAAGTTAAGGGCTTGAAGATTGTCTTCTAGGGTTGTAAGAGGAAAGGGAAGGTGAGAGATTTCTTCTTCATTATACTTCTAAGAGAGAATTGAGATTGTTTGTAAAGAGAGAAAGGCTTGGTAAAGAGAGAAAGGCTTGGAGAGAACTTCTAGGGATTTGCTTGGGAAGGATTGTGAGATAAGTTGTATTTCTCATTTCTTTTATTTGTAAAATTGTTTTTATATATGAAGTCAGTACTTTATCGTATCCTTCTCATGAATTATGAGTAGTCTTCTTTATCCTTCTCCCAAATTTGAAGAAATGGTTTTGTGAAGAATTGATTTTGTTTTCTACGGTTTTAAATGTCGATATTTTTTGATGATTTAAACTCTGATCTTCATTTACTTTTTGATATGGTCAATTGAATTGTTACAATGTGTTGAGAAATATATGTTCTAAAAAGGGGATATGATTTCTACAACAAAGGGAGAATCACATTTGATTTCATTGGAGAGTAAGTCTGGAGAGTATTTTCATTGGAGAGTAAGTCATCCATGGGATTGGGTGCAAATAAATAGGGAAATATACTTAGTTGGGTGTAGAATTGGAAGATTTTTGGGTGACAGATTATAATCCCAAATTTGGTTTAGTTAATTGGAAACTAATGCAAGCATGTTGTCCCCTAGGTGAGGGAGTAGTGGGAGCTCTGGAGTGACAGTTGGGATCCCCCCACCCCAGCCGCCTAGCCACAGAATTAGGGACCAAATACTAGATTAGTCAATGTTTCTTATAGTGCTTAGAAGACGGTAGAGAATAGGATTACTCCTTTTTGGCACAAAATAGTTTTTAAATATATTTTTCAAATGATTTCAATTTCTTCACAAGCCATAATTGTAAAGGGGAAGGGTGTTTTCTCATACTTGAACTTTTCGTCAACAAAAACCTTTATTTTATTTTAACAATTTTACTTTTGAAAGTTTAGCATCAAGTTTAACTTAACTATTGTAGTTGTACAACTGCATATTTAGTAGCATTTCAATTGAGAGTTCAACTTCAAACATCGTACTTTACTTTGTTTTTATTTTTTATTTTAATTTAAGAATAGAATATTAATAGCTAACTTATTTATATTTCCAGCTTCCGTGTGGGATCGATGTCTAGGACTACATTAGAGCCCTGTATTACTTAAACGATAGGTATACTTGTGTTATATGTAGAAGGGAATTAGGAGTTTAAAAAAGCTTTTATAAACAAATTATTTCAATTAAAGTTATATTATTGTTTGAGTTACATTGCATACTTATTATTAATTTAATCCCAAGTTTCTGCGCATCAAGTTTTTGGCATCGTTGCCTGGGAGGTAACAGAAAGTACTAGTTATTTTATTTTATTTTAAAAATGTTAAAAAAAGAGTACAGTATTTTTAGTTTAGTTTGAACATTTTCTTGTTTATGTGTGTTGCTTATTTTAAGTTACTTGTTCAATTTTGTTTACGCGTAGTATAAGATCTGAAAATTTAGTACCTTACGATTCTGAATTAGAAAAAACTGTTAGAAAAAATTAAAAACAACAAAAAGAGAAAAATCATTCCAGCAAAATGTCTTGCAACTTAAGTAATGCTAGAAATGAAAAGGAACATCATCAGAGACCTTTAAGGGATTATGCTAATCCTACAGCAGATGAAATTCATTTGAGTATACGAAACCTTGTTGTAGCTGCCAATTCAATTGTACTTAAACCTGTTATTATCCAAATGGTGTAAAATAATTAGTTTATGGGAACACCAACTGAAGATCCTAATTTACAACTTGCTAGCTTTCTAGAATTGTGTGCTACATTTAAATATGATGGAGTGTCGAATGATGCTGTCAGACTTAGACTTTTTTTCTTTTTCACTAAGGGATAAAGCAAAGATGTGGTTAAACTCATTAGCATCCAGATCTATCAGAATTTAGGGAGATTTATCACAAGTTTTTTTATCTAAATATTTTCGACATTCAAGAATTACTAAGCTTAGAAATGATATTACATCGTTTTGTAAGAGTGAAGGGGAATCAATTTATAAAGCCTAAGAAAGATTTAAAGATCTCCTTAAGATATGTCCACATTATGCATTTCGAGATTGGTTAATAATTTAAACTTCTTATAATGGATTGGATGGATCTCTTAAATTGATAATTAACGTTGTTGTTGGTGGATTATTAATGTCAAAGACATTTGATGAAGCATATTAATTAATTGAAGAGATGGAGAACGATTTTATGGAAAAGCTTTATTTGATTTAGGAGCCAGTATTAATCTTATGTCGTTATCAATTTTCAGAAGGTTGGGTTTAGGAGATATATCACCTACAACTGTAACTCTTCAGTTAGCTGATTGTTCGATTACCTATGCTAAATGAGTTATAGAAGATGTTTTAGTAAAGTTTGATAAATTTATCTTTCCTTTGGACTTTATTGTATTAGATATGGGGGAAGATAAAGAAACTCCTATTATCTTAAGAAAACAATTCCTAGACACTGGAAGAGCTTTGATATATGTGCAGAAAGGAGAACTAACTATGAGAAATCAAGAGGTTACATTTAATATTGCAAAATTAATGAGATACCCTGCAAAAGAATAAGAGATTGATTGCTTCAGAATGGTTATTAATGAGTATTTAAGCCATGAATATTTCAAAAAGACATATGAAAGTGAATTTGAAAAGGAATATATGGAATATCAAGATGAGGATAAAATCCAAGATGAGTCCATGGAAGTAAGTATAGAAGAACTGAAATATGTTCAGGAAAAATCTGAAAAGTTAGATCCTGCAGAAAATGACAACAATTTGATTTCATCTATTAAGAAACTCCCTGAACTAGATTTGAAAACACTTCCTACACATTTGAAGTATGCATTCTTAGCAGATTCATCTACACTCATCTACACTACATCTACACTAACTGACATAGTATCCTCATAACTAACTGATGTGTAAGAATAAAAGTTGTTAGAAACTTTGAAAAGATATAAGAAAGCCTTTGGATGGACATTAGCTGATATTAAAGGAATCAATCTTTCAATCTGTATGCATAGAATTTTCTTGCAAGATCAACATAAATCAAGAATTGATCCTTAAAAGAGATTGGATCCTATGATGAAAGAAGTGGCTAAGAAAGAAATTCTAAAATGGTTAGATGAGAATAATATATTCTATTTCAGACAGTGCTTAGGTGAGTAAAATTCACTGTGTTCCATAGAAAGATAGTGTAACTGTAGTGACAAATAAGCATAATGAATTAATATAAACAAGACAAGTCACTGGATGGTGAATCTGCATAAATTATAGAAAATTAAATTTTGCCACCCGGAAGCATCATTTTACTTTACCATTTTTGTATCAAATGTTGGATAGATTGGCTGAGAACAAATACTTTTGTTTTTAAGATGAATATAATGTTTATCACCAAATACCTATTGCCCTTGAGGATCAAGAGAAAACAACATTTACTAGTCCTTATGGAACTTTTGCTTTTCAGCGGATACCTTTTGGATTATGTAACGCAATGCAACATTTCAAAGATATATGATGTCAATTTTTAGTGATTTGATTGAAAAAGGGATTTAAGTTTCTATGGAAAATTTTTCTGTATTCCGAACTTCCTTTGAAATATGTCCAAATCAATTAGAGAAAGTTATAGAACGTTGTGAAAAGACTAATCTTATTTTGAACTTGAAGAAATGTCAGTTTATGGTTGCAGGAGGAATTGTTCTTGGACATAGAATTTGAGAAAATGGCATGGAAGTAGATCCTGTAAAAATTCAAGTTATATTAAACCTACCTCGCCTACCTCCACCTACTACTGTAAAAAGAGTTTGGAGCTTTTTAGGACATGCTGGATTCTGCAGGCGATATATCAAAGATTTTTTAAAAATTACTAAGCATTTATTCCAATTTCTAGAAAAAGATGCAAAGTGTGACTTTAACCAAGATTGCCTTAAAGCCTTTGAAACTTTAAAGGACAATTTAATCGTTGCTCCTATAATTGTTTCACCAGACTGCGAGAAACCTTTTGAATTAATGTGTGATGCTAGTGATTATGCAATTGGAGCTGTTTTAGAGAAGAAATATGATAAGATTTTCAAGGTTATATATTATGCTAGTAAGACTCTTAATTGTGCTCAGATTAACTATACCACCACTGAAAGAGAGTGTCGGCACTATTTTTTGGTGTGGGGTTTGCCCATAAGACGTTGTCGGTCATCGGAATTGAAATCCCGTTGCCCGCTTCGGAAGGACGTTTTTTTAAAAAATTTAGTTTTGAAAAAATGAAGTTAAACTGACCCCATAATTTTCATAGTTTAAATGGAAGAGCACTTTACCTCAAATTCTGTATCTATCCCAAAGGATGAATACAAGAATTGAGGGTGAGGCTCGATCAAATAAACTAGAGAAAGTCATGACATCCGTTTGGTCTGCGAAACCAATATATTGGCCGACAAATTCCCCTATTTAATATAAGGAATTAAATAGGGTTTATATTATGCTGGGTTCGGAAAAAGCTTCCTATAAGGGCAAGCCCCTATAGTTAATTACATCATAGATAACTGAAGTTACCTAAGAATACTCTCGATA
>NW_018229088.1:118589-127257 GCF_001263595.1 Phalaenopsis equestris
TAGTCTTCTTATGAATATATATATATATATATATATATATATATATATATATATTGTGGTGGATCTTGTTTCAAAATGGATGAAAGAAATCGCTTTACCTAGATGCGACACTCGGAGTGTTTCAAAATTTTTAATTAAAAATATTTTTACAAGATATTAAGATCTATTATGAATGTTGTTGCGGGTGGATCATTAATGTCAAAACCTTTTGATGAAGCATATTCCTTAATTGAAGAAATGGCTACTAATAATTTTTAATGGCTCTCTAATACACTTAAAATATATAGTATTTGAGACACATTTTTATATCTATTCTTGAGATACTGAGCTTTAATGGAAGGTATTTTTTGTATTTCTTTTGTAGATACAAGTAAAAATGGAAAAGAATGCTTAACTGTTGTGCATACTGGTCATTCTGCTATTAAATATTTGATCCAAAAGACTGATGCAAAACCAAGATTAATTAGATGGATACTTCTGATGCAAGAGTTTGATTTTATAATTGTCGATAGGAAAGGGACTGATATTCAAATAGCTGATTATCTATCAAGGTTAGAATAGGGAGAAATTCTTGATCTGGAGAGAGAGATTAAAGATACATTTCCAGATGAACAACTTTATGTTGTAAAAGGGTGATAAATACCTTAGTATGCTGATATTGTGAGTTATATTGTTAATGGTATTTTGCCATATGGACTGATAAAACAACAGGAAAAGAAATTCATTGATGATGCAAAATTTTATTTTTGCGAAGATCCTCATTTGTATAAACAATGTAACGATTTAGTTATAAGAAGATGCATGCCTTATATAGAAATTCAGAAGATTATGCAAAAATGTCATGACTCTGAATTTGGAAGACATTTTGGGAATGATAAAACTGCTCGAAAAATTTTACAATCTAGATTTTCTTGGCATACTCTATTTAAAGATGTTAATATATAAATATATAAAAACATGTGATCGGTGTCAGAGAATAGGTAATATTTCTAGAAGAATGAAATGCCTCTAGTCTTCATTTGAATATATATATATATATATATATATATATATATATATATATATTGTGGTGTCTGGAAGCTTCTTGGAGAAGCTTTGAAGAACCCAAAATGTGGTCCTCAAGGTGTTCAAAGTGATTCAAATGATTATTTAAATGCTTAAGTGGGTTCATCAAAGTATGTGGTTTAAAGAAAAGTCCAAATTCATTCAAAGTTTGGTGTTATCAAAGGTATTTTAACTTGGCTTAGATTTGCAAATTTGAAATGGATTTAACCTGCTTATTGATATACCTAAAATATATAGTGTTTTTAGACACATTTTTTACCTATTTTTGAGAAATTGCACTTTAATGGAAGGTATTTTTGTGTTTCTTTTGTAGATACAAGTAAAAATGGAAAAGAATGCTTAAAGGAGTGAAAAAGGATCAAATTTGGAGCAAAAAGGTAAAAAATTATGCAAAAGAGTTTTGGCGCCTAAGTGCCAGTTAAACAGAGAAGGCCGTGCCTAAGCGCCGAGACCCCGTGCTTAAGCACCTGTGGTAGTTACTAGACGAGTAAAATCAGTTTTCACAAACTTTGAAGAGGTTTTTGAGACACCCATTGGCTTAATAGGTGGTTGTAACCACCATGGACAAAAATTATCATGAAAGGACGCGTCTCATGGGCAAATACATCGAATCAAGACACATTTTGAAGAGATCCCAAGAAACCTCTTGGAAAACTATAAAAGAAAGAAGAGAGGACTTAGAAAAGAGTCTTGAAAGTATTGGCAAGTTTTGAAAGTCCTTTTCTAGGGAGTTAGTTCAGAGAGATTTTCAGGAACAACTTTTTATTTACTCTATCTTTTTTGTTTTTTTTTTTTGAGTGATTATAAAAGAGAAGAGGTTCAAAGGAACTTCAAGAGTTTGGTGGAGGACTTGAGATAGATTTTTATTTTTTCATTTTAGACTACTTTTGGTTTTAATCGAGACTTGTTGTTGGTTTGATAATGATTTCATCTTTTAAACTAAAGTGTGGTTTTTTTTCTCCATGGATTCTGAGTAGTTTTCTTTATCTTTCTTCTTAAAATGATAAGTAATTAATATTTGGATGGAAGTTGTGGAGAGTATTGATCTTTAAAGTTGGAAGAAGACGTGATGATTTAAATCCATGCACTTCATTTACTTCTTGATTTGGCCAATCCAAATGCTAAAATTTGTTGTGAGAACATGTAAGAACCAGGCTGGTATTGTCTCAGTCAACAATTGGAAAGAATCACATGAGGTTGTATGAATGAGAATGCAGTTCATATGAATGAGTGCAAATATATAGGAAAATATTCATTGATGGGAGTAGAGTTAGAGGACTTTAAAGTGACAGGTTAAAGCCCCCAACTTGGTTTATTGTTTCAGGTTCTGATAAGAGAATGTTAAGCCCCAGGTGGAGGGAATCGAGGGAACTCTAGAGTGAGAGCTAGTATCTTCCCTGCCTAGCCAGTCTTCAGAACCATTCAAACTTTAAATTAGCCAATGTTCTTCATAGCATCTCAAGTAAGGGTAAAGAATATTATTGCTCCTATTTGGCACAACACAATTTGCATACTTCCACAACAGAATTCCTATACTTATTACTGATTCATGATAAGAAGAAAGATATTTTCATATTAAGTACTTTTCTTCTACCAAAACTTTAGTTATCTTTTTAATGTTTTGTTAAAATATAAAAAATACCAAAAATATTTTAATTTTAAATTCCTACAAAATCGTTTTTAGTTTAAGTAATTATCTTTTTAAAATAGAAAAACTTTTTAAAAAGTGCATATTGCATAATCTTCCCTGTGGGTTCGATATTCAGATTTTAATCAAAAAGTCATATATTACTTGATAACGATACGTATACTTGTTTATTATCCCAATATAAATATATAAATTAAAAAGTTAAATTCTATTTTTTTTTTCAGAATCAAGTTTTTGGTTTTGTTGCAAAATAAGGAAATATAAGTGAAAAATATCATCATAACTATTGTTATACTGTGCATAAGTATTAAGTATTCAGGGATCACTTATCATCCCAGACTAGTGGTTTAGCGGAAGTATCTAATCATGAAATTAAGTGAATTTGGAGAAGAGTATTAATCCTAACAAAATGGATTAGTCTATTAGATTAGATACAACATTATGGGCATACAGAACGACTTATATGACACCTATAGGAATGTCCCCATATAGATTAATTTCTTAGAAGAATTGTCACTTTCCAGTTGAATTTGAACATAAAGCTTACTGGGCGATAAAAGAATTTAATTTCAATTTAAAAAAAATGGTGAGAAAAATTATTACAATTGAATGAGCTTGAAGAAATTAAGAATGAATCTTATGATAATGAGATGATTTATAAGGAAAAAATTAAAGAATGGCATGATCCGATAATTGAAAAAAAAGAATTTGAACCAAGATAGGAAGTTTTATTATATAATACAAGATTGAAATTATTTCCTAAAAAATTGAAGTCTTGATGGAAAGGGTCATTCCGAGTTATAAAAGCCTATCCCTACGGAGCAGTCAATAGTGAAGATCCCAAAACTAGAAGAATATTTAAAGTGAAAGGGCACAGATTGAAACCTTATTTTGATGGTAAAAGACCAAATGCAAAAGAAACTATAATCTTGGATCAAAATGAGACTGGGAATGTTGGGCTGATGACATTAAACCAAGCGCTTTGTGGGAGGCAACCCATATGTATCGTTGTTTACTTTGATTTTTGAGTTTTTTTTTTAAATCATATATGTAAGTTTATGTTTTTATGTAACCGTGTATTCGATAAAATTTTTAGAAACATCTTTTTTTATCTAATGTTGTGAGAAGACTGAGAATTTATTTGATCAAAATCAAAATGGCCAAAATTTTTGAATTGGCGCATGATGCGTCAAATTCAAGAGAGCTAGTGCATGATGCGTTGCGGAGATGAAAATGACTTAAAACATTTCAAATGGTGGTTTTTGGTGGTTTTTGGCGAAGAAACCTTCAAATAACTCCTAAAAATCAACTCTAAGACATATTTTAGGGGGGAAAACGAGGGAGGAGTCACCACTTTTCAATTCCTATGGCTTCCCACTCTAAAAACTCTACTAGAATAGGAATTTTCAACCAAAGAAAGTTCATCAGTTTCAATGCATAGAAGTTGCATGATCAATTTATAATGAAGAAATGACTTATTAAAGATAGGGGATTTTTGAATCAAGGATTCAACACCCCGAATACTCGAGTTGAAGAAGTTATTGCGCAGAGGCGTTTGGAAGTGTTTTGCTACACTACTGCCACTCTAGTCATCTCTATGGTGAAAGAATTTTATGCAAATCTTCATGGGATCAACCAAGGAATGATCTATGTGTGAGGCAGGTTTTTGTAGTTCACTCCTTCGAGAATCAACGAAATGTTTATGATCGAGAACGTGCCTATCTGCCACTATGCAAATTTTACCCTCACAAGAGACAACATGGATGAACTCTACCGTTACCTTACGGATGAAGATGCTAATTGGGAATCCAGAGATGATGGAAATGTGAGTTTTTCTGCATCATTGTTAAATCATACTTCACAGGCATGGCATTTCTTCATTTTCTCAAAATTATTGCCTACTATGAAAATTAGTAAGGTCACTAAGGAGAGTGCTACATGAACTACCGTATTCAAACTAGAAAACATGTTGATATTGGAGCCATAATTGTAAAATCAGTTTTGGGTTAGATCATGAATGGATCTGCAACTGGATTGGGACAACCATCTACTATTTTCCAACTCTGCAGTCAATCACAAGTACCTTATAAGAGTTGGGAGAAAGTAGTACAGCCTTGGAAGTCAATGGGTCCTGAAGTTTACTGCAGTTGCATTGGAATAGGAGATGAAAATGATATGAATGTACTAATGGATCAAGGATCCCATAATTCATCACCTATTTAGCCCTACTACAACTCGAGTGCACTTTCAAAGAGAATCAAGAAGATAGAGAAAGAGGTGCATAATCTTATGCATGCAATTGAGAATATTTCTAAAATACCAAATCACCTAGATTGGAGACTCAAGGAACATTTTGAACGTACATGGCGTATTGAAGATGGTCTGGTACGTATGTTCAAGAAGCATGCATGGATTGAGGAGGAAAATTGAACTGATGAATTTCCATTAAGGCCCTTCTACAATCTATATGTGCACTACCAGTCTATGTTAGATATCCAAGAGGATGAGAGTGAAGAAGATGTTTAAAGTTGAATTAAGCACAATATGTTTTGTCTAGTATTGTTTGCTTTAGTTTATTATGTTATCTTACCTTTACTTTATATTGCTGCACTATCTATGTTTATTGCTTTCAAGTTTGATGTTTAGATTTCAGTGTTAGGATGTTAGTTTTCTTTAGAACTCTGAATTTGTTATGTGTTGGCTTGAAAAATGTTAGTTTGTAATAAAGCGGATTTCGTATATGAAGATGAGTTTTGCATTGTTTATGAAAACTTGGTGGTATTTTGATGTTTAATTATACTTAGAAAGGTTTATTTGAGTCAAATAAAGGTTGACGTAAAGCAGTACGGAGCAGATTTCCACAAAAATTGAGATCTACCAAAAATACACTCTAGTGCATGATGCGCCAACTTACAGAGCCTTGGCGCATGATGCACCAAAGGTCCGAACATGTCAGATTGGCTAAAAAACCCATGAACTCGCACGAAAACCTCACTTTTTGTCGCTTGGTCGTCTTCCACCTCCAACCTTTAGTCTAGGGCATCACATTGCGGGCTAAGGAGAAGGATTTGGAGGCCAAAAATCATAGATTTCATCTTCTCTTGGTAAGAGCTTCACTTTAACTTAGAAATTTTTTATTTACACCATGGATTTTAGGAGATACAGAAATTGGAGGGAGATCCAAAAATGGGATTTTTGATGAAAATGCTTGAAGAAAACTCATGGTGAAAAGTTTTTTACCAAATAATCTTGCTTAGGAAGTTAGATTTGTGATTTAGTAAATTATTTGGAATTTATTTAGATTTTCATAGAATCTCTGATGGCTCTCCACACAAAAAGAGGAAGAACGTTCAACGAATTTGATGCTCTAAAGTTTGTTAATTTCAAGGCCCAACAATATTACAACACACAAATTGAGACCCGGAGATTGATCCAGGAAAGGGCGTTTGTGAACCCAGGAGGCGTGGTTGAAAGGTTGCTTCTTGCCAGAAATTGGGAGCGATTCTGCTACTTCACTGATGTAGTGATCGTCTCGATGGTTTGGGAGTTCTATGTCAACCTAAGGTCACTACGGAAGATCATATTATGGTGAGAGGTACACAAGTCAAGTTTACCTCTGAAAGGATTAATTCATTATATGTACTGAGTAATGTCTTCCATGATGAATATGCCGCTTCTCTTATCACTAGTTCATCAATGGAAGAAGTCATTGCCTTTCTGACTGATGGAAGAGGGGAGTGGAAGATAAAGAATAACAAAATAGTTAACTTCCCCGCTTCCATGTTGACTATTTAGTCTGAAGTATGGCATCACTTCATCTCTGCCAAACTTTTGCCTAAAAATCATCTTGTTGATGTTACAAAGGATCGAGTTGTGTTGAACTATTGCATTCAGAACATGAAGACAATAGATTTTTGTGTGCTTATAGTTCATCATGCTCAGAGTATTGCTGGTAGTGCTACTGCTGAAGGCTTGGGATATCCTACCCTGATTTTCACTTTATGTGAACAATCAGGAGTTGAATCCCATAGAAATGAAGAGAGATTACAGCCTCAGAATTCGATTGGGAGGCACATGATTTAAAGAGTAGAATCGTTTGTTCAATCTAGAAGTGGAAGAAGGGATAGGCCTTCTAGATCTGCTGCAGAGGCATCTACTTCTAGTTCTACATCATTGGAAGGTATTATGGACTAGCTCATGATTCAACAATATGATATCATTAATATACAGACTCAGTTCGGAGATATAGAAGCAAGGAATGCATATTATGATGAATATCAGCAGAGGAGAGTTTAATATGATATAGATTTTTAAAATGCTATGGTTAGGCACTTCATGGGTGAACCTAATGTGAACTTTCCTGCTTGCCTCAGCTTTGTTCCTTATGCTCTCATTCGTGATGAAGATTAAGAGGCAAGAGAAGAAGAAGAAGATGATGATAATGATGATGGTGAGGAAGGAGATGATAATTGAAAGTTTAGTATAAGTTTGACTTGATATTATGTGTTGTTCATATATTTGTTTGTACTGTGTTGCACTTTTATTTGAGACTTTTTGGATTTAAGATTTCTATATTGTTGTGTTGTGGACATGTAATTTGTAATAGTAATAGTAGACTTTTTAATTCTCAATTTTTGTTTTAGTATTTTCAGTTTGAGCTTGTTTAATGTGTAATATTTTTAGTTTTTGTTTTTCAGTTTTAGTATTTCTGTTTAAATTCCTAGCAAATTCTTTAGAATATATTATATTTTATATAATGCTTTAAAGCCTATATGTAGTTTTATAGTTAGTAACTACAGTATACAGAACCAAGTTCATGTTCAGAAATCTTCTACAGGTTAGTTTTTATTTTCATGCTTTTATTGTTTTCTTTTACCAACTAAAATTTTGTACTAAAAATTTTTGAAATCACTTAAAAACTTAGTGAAATCATTTAAAAATTTAAGTTTGGGGGGGAGGGGGGGGAGGAAAAATTTCTTTTGAAATGAAGAAAACTATATTTTATTTTTCCTTAAGTAACTATATTTTTTTAAAATTAATTTAACATGGCCTGGGATATCAAGATTTAACTTTAAATGGCTATACATATTTTTATAAATATTATAGTAAATTTAAGTAAAACGTTTTTCATAATAAAGGTCAATTCTAAAGTTAAAGATATATGGTATGATAGGATAGTGACCAAAAGAAAATATGTTTAGATTTTCATACCTATTTTATACTATTTTTGATGATATTATACTTTAAAGAAAGGTATTTTTAATGTTTTATTGCAGGTATGATGAGTTTTATTGCAGGTATTTTTAATGTTTTATTGCAGGTATGATGAATTGTGGTCGTTGGAGCAAAAAAATGCAAAAAGAAGCGAATTCGGAGCGAAAAGGACAAAAATGTGAAGAATTGAACTAGGGCGCCGACGGCGAGCCCAACGGTGCCGACTACGAGATTTTCTTGAGACTCCAGACAAATAATTTAGAAGGCCCACCGACTGGGCCCCCCGGGGCTCGAGGTCACCGACGACGAGATCACTGGTTATTTCCAAAGGTGCATTGAATGTGGATGATTTTTGGAGGGATGCTTAGGAAACTCTTGGGAAAACTCTTCTACATCATTAAAAGAAGATTTTGGCCAAAAATAGGGCAAGTGTTGGGAGAGTTTGGAGAGTGTGTAGAGTGTAGAGAGTTTACTTTAGGGTTAGATTGTGAGGAATTCTTCGAGAGATTGTACGAGTGGAGGGAAAGTGAGAGATTTCTTCCTCCTTGCCGCTTCAAAGAAGTTTATGTGTTGTATAAAAAGGAAGAGATTCAGAGGAACTTTGAGGAATTTGCTTGGGGAGGAATTAGAGATAAGTGTTATTTACTAGTTGTAGTTTTTTATGAATTTGCTTTTATATATAAATTCCGAGTTTTTGTGTCTTCTCCATGAGTTTTGAGTTGAGTTCTCTATCTTTCTCCT
>NW_018229088.1:127267-131367 GCF_001263595.1 Phalaenopsis equestris
GTCTTTCTCCTTGTCTTGAGATTTATGAAATGGTGATTTGAATTGGTTGAGTCATGAAAATGTTAAAGTTGTGATGATCTTTTCAATTCAATCTTAATTTACTTTCAATCTGGCTAATTGATTTGTTAAAATATGTTCAGTTTTACAACCAAAGTGAAGATTACATCCAAGATTCAGGGAGGTCAAAGCCCTTGGAAGTTTGCTGTAAATAAATAGGTAAATAAAATTATCAGGTATAGAATTAGAGATTTTAGAGTGACAGACTAAAATCCCCAATCTAAAATCCTCAATTTGGTCCTATCGTTTGGGTGATGAAGTGTAGATGTTAGCCCTCAGGCGAGGGGAACGTGGGAGCCCCAAAGTGAGAGCTGGTATCCTCCCAGCCTAGCCGTAGATTTAGTAAACAAGCATAGGATTAGTGAATGCTCTTTATGTCGGGACCAAGGGGTAAAGAATAGGTATGCTCCTATTTGGCACAATAAAATTTGAATTGATTTACTTTATCTATTCACTATAATTTCTTGACAAGGAGAATGATGCTTTCTTATATATTGAATATCACATTAAAAACTTTATTAGTATAATTAGTTTTCTAAGAGTTATTAAAATTATATATTTATTTCAATTGCCTATTAGTGACAGATAAGCAATTTGAATTCTATTGTTGTGATTAAGTATTGATTTTCTAAAATCTTAGTTCACAGTTCTAATATTACTCCCTGTGAGATCGATATCTAGGACTCCATTAGAGCCCTATATTACTTGAGCGATACATATACTTGTGTTGATAAGTGTGACTTTACCATTATTGAATATTTTATATATACATCTTTATAGAATCTATAACCGTTATTAAGTTTTTGGTGTCGTTGCTGAGGAAGTAAATCTTCTAGCACGAGTATTAAATACTTCTCTTTTTGAGCATATATAAAGTCACTATCAGAAAAGAATTTGATTTTCTATTTTATATTAAAGAAAATTGTACTTTTGAAGTGTTAAGAATTTTAGAGTTTCATGTAAGAAGAAATGAATGAGGCTTTATGAAAAATCATAAACTAGTTTGACTTGACTTTATTAAGTAAGGAGACTTTATTAAGTAAGGAGAGGTGTGGAGTTTTTTGGAAGAGTATAGTGAAATTCAAAATTATTAAAGGCTATACAGATGTAGTAATCCTCACCTAAAAAAATAAAAGAAAAAAAGGGGGATTAAGAGATCTTAAAAGAAAAGTAAAAGTAAAAGAAAAGGAAAAGAAAAAAAAAGGGTGAGGAGAAGCTTGAGGAGACGCCTAATCAAAAATTGGCTTCACTTGAATCAACATATGGAAAGAGCTTTATTAGACTTTCTAAACTTGTATTGAAGTATTAGTAGCATTGCTAGTAAAGTTTTTATGAAGTTCTTGTTCATATGAATGTTCTAATGTTCCTAGCATGACAAATTGCAATTCTTCTTGAAATGAAAAGAGATTTAGAAATCTTAACTTTGATTACTAGATATTCCTAGACTTGGAGTTTGAAACTAAGTTATGAAAGGTTTCTCTTAATTTTTGCTATTCTATTTATTGAACTAAAGTATAGAAGTGATAAGTTAATCTCTATCCTAAAGTCATATGCTTTTATGTAAAAAAATTTCACTTGGGGACAAGTAACATTTAAGTTTGGGGGATTTTGATACACAAAAATAAATATTATTTTAAGTACACTTTTAATGCCTACTTTTGGTGATATTGCTCTTTAAAGAAAGGTATTTTTATATTTGTATTGTAGGTATACCATTTTTAGGAATTTGGAGGAAAAATGACAAAAGGAGCAATATTTGGAGCAAAAACAATCAATTTTGGGTTTTGGCACACGATGTGCCAAAATCCAGAGCGCTCAATCATGATGCGCCAGATCGGTGCAAGATGCGCTAGATTGGTGTATGATGCGCCAAATGAGATTTTTTCAAATTAAGGTGGTTTGAGACAACTTTTGTGCAAATTTCCAAAGGGGCACTTGTTCTAAATACCCCATGGAGTGATTCCATGCATCTAGACACTTTGGAAGATTCTAATTTGAAGGGATTTGACTCTTGGATCAAAGAGGCACATCTTTTGAAATCAAATGTTTGACTGTGGAATTTTAAAGGGAAATTAAAATTCTTTTCAGAGGAGGCAGCCCAAAATAAAATCAAGTTGGAGAAGAACTTCAAGGGGGGGCCGAAAAAAGATAGGTGGCGTGAGAACCAAGAGGGAGAGATAGAGAGAGAAAGTCAAGGGCTTGGAGATTGTCCTCTAGGGTTGTAAGAGGAGAGGGAAGGTGAGAGATTTCTTCTTCATTACACTTCAAAGAGAGAATTGAGAGTTCTTGTAAAGAGAGAAAGGCTTGGAGAGAACTTTTAGTGATTTGCTTGGGAAGGATTGTGAGATAAGTTGTATTTTTCATTTCTTTTGTTTCTAAACTTATTTTTATATATGAATTCTAAGTTTTATCGTATCCTTCTCATGAATTCTGAGTAGTCTTATTTATCCTTCTCCCTACTTTTAAGAAAAGATTTTGTGAAGAATTGAATTTTTTTTCTACGGTCTTGAATGTCGATAATTTGTGATAATTAGAACTCTGATCTTCATTTACTTTTCGATTGGGCCAATTGAATTCTTAAAATGTGTTAAGAAACATATGTTCTAAAAAGGGGATATGATTTGTACAACAAAGGGAGAATCACATTTGATTTCATGGGAAAAAATGTCATCCATGGGATTAGGTGCAAATAAATAGGGAAATATACTTCGTTGGATGTAGAATTGGAAGATTTTAAGATAATAGATTAGAATCCCCAATTTGGTTCGGTTGATTGGAAACTAATGTGAGCATGTTAACCCTCGGGTGAGGGAGTAGTGGGAGCTCTGGAGTGACAACCGGTATCCTCCCAGCCTAACCACAGAATTAGGGACCAAACTTTGGATTAGTCAACATTCTTTATAGCACTTGGAAAAGGGTAGAGAATAGGTTTTCTCCTTTTTGGGACAAAACAGTTTTTAAATATAATTTTTAAATGATTTAAATTTCTTCACAAGTCATATTTTCATTGTAAAGGGGAAGTGTGTTTTCTCATACTTGAACTTTCATCAACAAGAACTTTCATCAACAAAAACTTTCATCAACAAAAACCTTTGTTTTATTTCAGCAATCTTACTTTTGAAAATTTATCATCTAGTTTAACTTAACTGTTGTAGTTGTACATCTGCATATTTAGTAGTATTTCACTTGAGTAGTTCAACTTCAAACTTTGTACTTTACTTTGTTTTTATTTTTTATTTTAATTTAAGAATAGAATATTAATGGTTAACTTATATATATTTTCAGCTTCCCTATGGGATCGTATCTTGGACTTCATTAGAACCGTGTATTACTTGAACGATACGTATGCTTGCATTATATATAGAAGGGAATTGGGAGTTTAAATGAGGTTTTAAAGATAAATTATTTTCATTAAAGTTACATTATTGTTTGGGTTACATTGCATACTTATTATTAATTTCTTATTATTAATTTAATTAATTTAATCCCAAATTTTTGTGCATCAATGGGATACTAAGGAAGCGTTTTTTGCAGTGAAGATTGCCCCTTAGTCCAAGATAGGATCTCGAAGGCTTGTAATCTAGATAAAATATTTGATGAATTCCCGACCAAAGTAGTGCCCGGGACTTTGACATGAAAGAACTTCCGAGACTGCAGTGAAGGTTGCCCCCCAACTTGGAAGAATGCTTCTGAGAAGATCTTCAAAACGTAAAGGAGGTTCCTTAGTCAGTTGGATAATATACATCATTTGGAAATGAAGTAAGGGATTGACAACGACTTTATATATGCTTAAAAATACAAGAATTTAATACTGCTGTTGGAAGATTTAAATCCCCGACAACGGCTCCAAAAACTTGATAATGGTTATAGATTTGATAAAGATGTGAATAAAATATTCAATAACTACAAAGTCACACTTATCAACGTAAGTATACGTATTGCTCAAGTAATACAGGACTCTCAGGACTCTAATGGAGTCCTGGACACAGGGAGTAATATTAGAGGATACGAACTAAGATTTAAAAAATCAATACTTGAACTAA
>NW_018229088.1:131439-133533 GCF_001263595.1 Phalaenopsis equestris
GTCACTAATAGGAAATTGAAGAAATTGAAATAAAAATGTAATTTTAATAAACTCTTAATTAACTAATTCTACTAGTAAAGTTTTTAATGTGAAGTTCAATATATAAGTAAACATCATTCTCCTTGTCAAGAAATTAAAGTGAATAAATAAAGTGAATTAGTATAACTTGAATTAGTTGAAATTGTATTGTGCCAAATAGGAGCATACCTATTCTTTACCCTTTGGACCAGACATAAAGAACATTGACTAACCCTATGCTTAGTTACTAAATCTGCAGCTAGGCTGGGAGGATACCGGCTCTCACTTTGAAGCTCCCACATTCCCCTCGCCTGAGGGCTAACATCTACACTTCAGCTCCCAAATGATATGACTGAAATGAGGATTTTAGTCTGTCACTCTAAAATCTCCAATTCTACGCCCGATAATTTTTTATTTCCCTATTAATTTCTACCCAACTTTCAAGGACTTTGAACTACCTAAATCTTGAATGTAATCATCACTTTAGTTGTAAAACTCAACATATTTTAACAAATCAATTAGCCAGATTGAAAGTAAATTAAGATTGAAGTGAAAGATCATCACAACTTCTTTAACATTCTCATGACTTTAACATTCTATGCTAAAATCATCACAAATTATTGACATTTAAAATTGTAGAAAATAAAATCAATTCTTCACAAAGACAGAGATCTTTTTAAGAAAAAAGATATAGAAAATTACTCAGAATTCATGGATGATAAAACTTGAAATTTATATATAAAAGCAGTCATACAAACTTCAATAAGTAAATACAACTTATCTCTAATTCCTCCCCAAGCAAACTCATCGAAGTTCCTCTGAATCTCTTCCTTTCTTTACAGCACACAAAATTCCTCTTCGTCAAAGCAGCAAGGAGGAAGAAATCTCTCACTTTCCTTTCACTCTTATAATCTCTCAAGCAATTCCTCATAATACTAACCTGCCTCTAAACTCTAATGGGCACCACAAACACTAAAGACTCCAGCGGACCCCCAACGGACACACTTTTTTAGCCTCCAAATTGTTTCTTTTAAAGTTGTATAAGAGTTTCAAGAGTTGCCCAAGCGTCCCTTCAAAAATCGTCCACATTCAATGCATCTATTGAGAGAACTGACGTGCTCGCCGGCACGTCGGCAGCCTTCTAGAATATTTAATTCTGGACTCTCAGGAAAAACTCACCATCGCTCAAGATCAAATCTTCATATTTTGGTCCTTTTAGCTCCAAATTCGCTCCTTTTTTGCATATTTTTGCTCCAATGACCACAATTCAACATACCTGCAACAAAACATCAAAAATACCCTTCTTTAAAGTTCAATATCATTAAAATCAGTGTAAAATAAGTATGAAAATCTCAACAAATTTTCCTTTGGTCAAAATCCCCCAAACTTAACTATTACTTATCCTGAAGTAATTTTATTACTACATAAAAGTTATGATCTACTGTGGTAAAGTTTTAAGTCAGAAATACTATAAGTTTGATTTAAGTAAATACCATAGTGAGATTTTCAGAAAAATTTCAAGTAATTAAATTAACTCTGTAGGTACAAGACTATCTAGTCATCAAGTTTAAGAGTTATAGTTTTCCATTCATTTCAAGAATGACTATATGTTGTAATATCAAGTCACTTAAAATATTCAAATGATAGGAACTTCATGAGAATATTACTAGTAAAAGATGTTATTCCATAAATATAAGTTCAGGATTGTATTTAGGTTTTCCCTTTAGGTAGGTCCAAATGAAGCCAATTTTTTATTAGGAATCTCCTTAAGCTTCTCCTCACTTATATATTTTTTCATTTGGATTGCTTTCAATCCTATATATTTTTCTTTTTCTTTTCAGGAATTGTTGTCAATCATCTCTTTTTCTTATTCAAGTGAAGATTACTATATCTAGATAGCCTTTAATAATTTTGAACTTCACTTTTCTTTCCTTAAATTTGGAACTCAAAGCACTCCCTTACCTTATAAAAATTTCATAGCTTCTACATCATTGAGCCCCAATCTTTTCTTTTAAAATGAATTTCTAAGATTCTTAATTTTTCAAAATATAGTTTTCTTTACTTTAAATAGTTAAC
>NW_018229088.1:133609-200017 GCF_001263595.1 Phalaenopsis equestris
AAATCTACCATAATATTCTACCATAATATTTAAATATCTACAAAATATAATAATCTGAATTAAATTCACTACCAAATATCATATTAATAATTTTTGAAATTATTTAAATTGAGAACATATAATAGTTAATCTTGTTCTTCCCTTGCCCAAACTTAATTTTTTTAATATGGAATGATAAAGGTGGAAGAAAAATTCTAAATATAAATCATACCTTAGTACTTTAGGCATTTTCATCTTTCTGAAAGTTTTGTAGTTCCTTCTCAAAATTTTCACTTTAATTGGTCTGTAATATTAAGAGCTTTCTATACATATAAATCATTAGAGAGTTTGCTGGGTAATTAAATTTTGAAATAAGTACAAAACTAAACATTATACAAACACTATATTTCACTAACACATCATAATACTAAATAAAAACAATTACAAATACATTAAAATGCAAATATAAAAATCACATCACATTACAATTTTACAAATTACAAATAAAAGTCTATTATAACTACACATGCAAATTTCAAACTACAACACTAAACATTTATAACAATAATTAAAAATTATCTAACTCCAAACATAAAATAAAACATAGAATAAAATTAAAGTACAAACAAACATACATCTATCTTTATCACAAAATCACAAAACAAAAGTACATCAATCACTATCATATATCAAAATCTCATACTATATCCTCGTCTCCCTGGTCAGTAGGTGGATTGGGCTGATACTGAGTATAACGGGGGTATTCAGGAAGGAAAAGTACCATCAGCTCACTTCTATAGTGTCAAAATATTCAATTGAACTTGACCTAGCCTCAACCTATCCGAATCTCGATCTAAACCAAAATCCCCAATTATGCCCAAAATTCCAAATCTCACCAAATTAAACCCCATAGCCTCTCAAACTTTCACTCAATTGATTCCCATACTTCTCATATCAATATTCTACACCAAATTGAACTTCCAATTGACCCAAATTCAAACTCTTGCCAAACCCAAACCCAAGTCTAAGCCAAAACCTTAATTTTGAGCCCTAAACCCAAATTAACTTAACCCATTGGAATTAGCCCATGCTTAATCCTTTCCGACATTTGTTAACCTCCTATAATGCTAATCAAATAATCATAGCCCACCCTAGGTGAGCCATGGCCTCAAAATTGGGGGATTTCTTCCTAAAAATGTCTAAACCAAGGGGACTTTTTTCACCAACCGTCCCAAGCCACTAAACCATCACAATTAAACCTCCTGGCCTCCCTGACTCAACTAGCCACCACCTCACTTCTGACCAACCACCCTAGTTGTTAAGAAGCTCAAATTTGAGAAGATCACCCCTCCTTTGAACTCAAAATTAATCCTATTCTATGTGGCTAGCCTTGATTGGTCATTGGCGCCACTTAGCACTCCACATAAGATTATTGGCACCAGCCAATTAGAGCCTGAGACCCTTCCCTTCGCCATGGCTATAAGAAGCCCCATTTTTAGCAACTCCCAAGTGTGCTAAATCCTTAAGGAAAGCGTATCAATTTTCTTCCAGAGCCTCTCTAAGCTGCCTGGAGTCCAACCCTACCATCTTGAACCACCTAAACCCACTACTTGAGCTTAATTTTGAGTTTAAAATCCAGGGGGTTTTCCGTCACTCCACCGAACTCCACAAAACTTCAAATTAAACCACCCTTAAGCTTTCGCAGACTAAATGAAGAAGTTCCCCATCAAAACCCCTCTGTCTTGAGCACTCTAACCCATTACTAGACCAAGGCCTCATCACCCTTTGATCAAACTATTGCCTATGATCAACCTCAGCTTAAATTAGTGCTTGGAGGAGCTTCATAGAGTCACAACAAACGTCAATAACTATTTTAATTAAGGCTACACCTCTTCGATAAATGTATAGCTCACTAAAACTAAAACTGCCCTCGGGTTCATCAATTGTGAAAATAATGTTTATTTCATAAGTATCTAGCCATATGGATGTGTTTCTCTCGATCAGATGAAGCTATAAGAACAAACCGTGAGTGATTTGGTTGAGTATCGAGTGAGATCAAAGCATTTTAGTGTGGATGGTTCTTGATTTAGAACAGATGGGGATGGTGAACGGATGTCGTCAATCTGCACGTTTATCAATCTAACACCAGAGGAGGAGTCAGACGAGTAGATTAAACATAAAGCACGGGCCCAATCAGTGTTGACACTGAAGGCTGAGTCAAATAGGAGAGCGCCGCGTGTTTTTTTGGAGCCGGCGCGTGTTTGTGTGGCACCGACATGGATAAGTAGAAAAATAGGGTATTTTTTATTTACATTAAATCGAAAACTTCAAAAATTCATAATTTGGTGTAAAAAAAATTATAAAAATAAAATAAAATACTCACTTGCTCAGTAAATAGTGGAGAATAATGTGGAATAAAAATAAAAATTATTTGGCTTGTCTCTAAGTTTTAATTAACTAAATACTCTCTGGATTATTTTAATTTTAACTAAGTAAATAGTGGTCATCATGGCTTGAAACATTAGGGGTTTATTTCTCATGATTGTGAGGGTGTCTTATGATTTTTCCAAGGTTAGAAGACATCTCTAGCTGTAAAACCCTAATTTTCAAGTCTCGTGACCCATTTTTGCTTAAATTAATTATATAAATTAAAATATTAATTAGAAAAATATGATATTTATTTTTGTAGGTTCTCTGTGGTCAGAGGACTATAGAAAAAATGTAAACTTAGTTTGAATATTCATGTACATTACTATAATTAATTAAGTCATTTTAACTCATAAAAATTAAAATAAATATAATATAATTTGAAAATTATGAAAAATGATTCCACATTGTAAATAATGAAAAATTTAACTCACTGTAAAAACTTGAAACCCATTTAAATTTATTTGATCACTAAAGACTATTTTCTAAGTAAAAGGATTTTTGCATTAAAATAACTATAATAAATAAAATATAATTAGAAAGATTATGAAAAGTGGTTTTCTGAGTTTCTTGTGATTAGGAGCACTTTGGAAAAGTAAAATTTATTTTAAAATAAAAAAGTTTATTTTTTATCTACTTTTTAAATAAAAAATAATTAAAAATAATAAAAAAATTGTAAAAATATGAAAATGCATAAAAATGTATCTAATTGTTCCTTGATTAATGGAAACCATTTAAAATATTTTTTTTTAATTCTTCCAATTTATTTATTATTTTTAAATGCTAAAAATGTAGTTTTCTTAATTTTCTGCTAAAATAATTATAATAAATAAAATAAAAATTATAAAAGATAAAAAATTTTGTTTTTTTGAGTTCTCTTAACTTAGAGAGATTTAAAAAAATATAAAAAGTAATTTTTGAAATTAAAAATATATTTTCTATTTAATTAATCTCTCAATTCAATATATATATATAATAATTAAAATATAATTTCAAAATTTTTAATTTTTGTCCAAGAGATCCTCTGACCTAGGTGTATCCTCAATAATTTTCCATGGACAGAAAATTTATTTTGATTAGATAAATAAATATTAAAAACCTTAATTTTGAGCTAAAATAATTATATAAATTAAATTAAAAAAAGAAATATCATAATTTCTCCTTTGATATTTTAATTGACCCATGTAGGGTACCATAAAAATTTTAAAGTTATTGGAGTTGTATTTAATGAGTTATGAAGTGGAGAACCCAAGGGGCAAAATGGTAATTTTGGATTTTTGATGCCTTAATAAAATTTTAGGTTAATCAAAGGGTAAATGGGCAATTTTAATCATAATAAAGTCTATTGGATGTTTGAAATATAATGGGTTAAGAGGTAGAAAGCAACTTGTCACCTTTTAATGATAAAGGTAATTGGTAATTTTATAAATTGTTATGACTTGGAGAATAATTCAATTGGATGATACAAAGGTAGTGGGCCTAAGCTAGGAATATAATAGCACACTTATTTTAAGCTCCTAATTGGTGTTTAGATGATAAGCTCGATTTTTTTATAAGAATTAAGTACTTACATTCAACATTTTGATTATTGCAAACCTACCCCAAGATTGGATTTAAGGGCTTAGTAGTGAGCTAGGCTTAATATTTAAACTTGTTTAAAATGATTAGAAAAGAGAAACACAATTAATTAATGAATATCTCTGAACACTACAAGCCCATTTAGTGGTGGGTACCAAATCCTTAATGATTTGAGCTTGCCCTTAGGGGCACCCACTTATATAACTCTTAAATAAACATCAAGTAGATGTCTGAGTACCCCACTCTTAGGATAATTGAAATATTAAGGTTCATTGAGCATAGCGTGTATTAATTCATTGAATTTTAAATCTAATTTTGGATGATTAATTAAATATGTAATAAGTTCAAATGAACTCTAAATGTTTCAAAGGGTTTTAAAAGTAGTGTGTGGTTCTACCCCGATCACTTCTACGATCTTTTGAATATTTTGACAAGCAATTGAACTTGTTATACTTTTTTCCAAAAGATCATCCATTAAAGCTTTTAGGGACCCACCAAGTTATGCCTCTAGACCCATTAATTCACTTAAATCAATAGAAATACCCTACACTACTTATCCTATATTAATTGACCCAATGAACAAGGATTTGAGTCTTCTCTAAAGTATTTAAATCCTTGTGAGCAGGGGATATTTTGTGAGCAACTGGGGATATTTTTTTTTCCATATATGAATCAACAAACTTTTGTAAGTCTGAGGTTTAGGTGGTTAGGGTAATGACAATAATACAAATGTGTGCTAAAACGAGGGATACAATGTGGGATTTAGAATAGTATCTTTTGCCTCAAGGTCCTTTAATTAAAGGAGAGGATAATGGTCGATAATATTATTTGATGATTCTTGAGAAGATGATTGCCCGTGATACTCTAAGGTTGTTTATAGTCCTAGCTTGATTAAATTGATTAATCTATAGATTGTACCATTTTAAAAAAAATGTTTTAAACAAAAAAAATCTCTTTTGCATGATAAATTAAATTTTATATGCATAAAAATTAAATTCAAATAAAAATTTATAACGATCCATGGTTATTCACTTGGATCGAGGTTAGGACTGCCCTTCGTAGATTGTTGGGTTGGTAGCTCTTACTTAAGGTGGGGAAGCACACGGTCCAGCTCTGAGCCCCCACCTTTACCAATATCTTTTACTTGGGTTTCTCTACGACTAGTTATTTTTTTTTAAATTTTCCATACTGGATGCTTTCATTTACTTTCCTACAATTTATTTAATTCCTACAAATATATTTTGTATTATGATGCTAACCATGTAGCAAGAGTAGCAAGAAGATGACAGGTACGCATTTATATTTATGCACTGCAATTTTATCTCTTTACTTTATAGACTTTTTTTTTCCTACATTTATTTACTTTACATGCAGAACACAACATATTTTTAAAATTAAATAATATTTTTCAGAAAAAAACAAACATAACATAACATTCAGAATACGTCTTTTTAAATTTACGAGAGTCTCTCGAATGAGGTAACTCAATGTTACTAATGAGATCTGCCAAATATAACACTTTGGTCCCCAAATATAACACTTACACTACAAAAAACCAAAACTTGACACATGTGATAAAACCTTTTGAACCTTAGACATTAGGACTGCTACTTCGAGAAGGAATTTGGAGCTACCTCAATGGGAAACACGACGAGGATGTACTGAAGAACAACTTCAAAAGAGCAGGTGGATCTACAACAACAAATATTTTCATTAGAATTAACTTACAAGCCATAGGAGTTTAAGGTTGTTTGCCTAGTGCAACCTAAATCCTCACCTTATCTTTAGGCATTTGTGCAATTATGTTGTGCAGTTTAAGCCCTAGCTCGCTTTAAGCTCCAAGATTGTTGTTGGTTCTGACATAAATCCTCCTATCTTTTAGGCCATTTGTATGACTGTGTCATGAAAATGTAAGCCCTAATTAATAATATTTTGCAAGATGAAACATTTAATTATGTCTCTTCAAAATTGAAGCAAACCATTGGATAGCTTGGAAACATACGAAGTTCTCCTTCGAATCCATGTCATCACTTAGTTTTCTTCTTTTGGATTACATAATAATTGTTTTAAATTTTGAACATTTCCCATTTGACACTCCTTTGTATGACCTTGAAAGTCCTACCTTTTGAAATTCTTGGAGACAAGACCTTTTGATCTAAATTGAGAGTTTTATTAGGTGACTTTGGTCATCTAAGATGTAATTCTAAGATGTAATTAACTTAATTAACTATAGGGGTTTGACCTTAAAGGAAACTTTAGAATCCAATTTAACATAAATTCTATCTAATCTTTCATATTAGATAGGAAAAGTTTTTTAGTCAACATAAAATGGTTTTGCAGACTAAAACAGATGTCATACCTTTTTTATTTTATTTAATCAAGCTTCACTAGTAAGTAATGTGTCTATTTCTTGGGGTAGGTATGTCATTTGCAGCATTGTAATTGTTTATTTAAATTACTGTCTATATGGGATTGATTCGGTCTCGTATTTTCAAAATTAAACTATTACTTTTCAAAACTATATATATATATATATATATATATATATATATGGCCTCTAGCTCTCGCAATTTTATGGCTCCCTCCCGGCGGCGTGGTGGTGCACGGTGCTGGGGATTAGTGTTTCTGTATCAAGGTGGTCTACTTTCTTGGCAGGAGGTGCTGGCAAGCAGTTTTGCTTTACTTGGCTCTTTCATGGGCAACAACTTTTCAAATTTGGGTTACTGCTACATTGCCAGCTTATTTTTGGTGGGCAATGAAAGTTTAGTTCGGTGCTTCTTGTTGGAGTTTTAGCTCCTAGTATATTTTGGTGAGGTGTTCCTCGGACACCTTCCCTGGTTTTTCTCATTTTGAAGTTTTACTGTTACATTGGCATCCTAGTGGCTCGGTTCTTTGGATAACCCAATTGATGTAGAAATCAATGCCCAATGGACCACGGCAACATATTGATACACCAAAAATATATAGTATTTTTAGACACATGTTTATATCTATTTTTGGGATATTGCACTTTAATGGAATATATTTTTGTGTTTTTATTGCAGATATAGGTAAAATGGGTGAAAAATGCTTAAAGGATTGAAAAATGATCAAATTTGGAGCTTGAAAAATGATCAAATTTAAATGATCAAATTTGGAGCAAAAAGGTGAAAAATGTGCAAAAGAGTTTTGGCGCCTAAGCACCAGATCCGACACTTAAGTGCCGGTTAAACAAAGAAGGCCACACCTAAGGGTCAGAGGCCCCGTGCTTAAGCGCCAGTGGCAGTTATTGGATAAATAAATTTGGTTTCTGTGAATTTTGAAGAGGTTTTTGACGCACCCATTGGCTTAAGAGGTGGTTATAACAACCATGGACCAAAATTATCACGAAAGGATGCATCTCTTGGGAAAATACATTGAATATAGACATATTTTGAAGAGAAACCAACGCACCTTTTGGAAAATTATAAAAGAAAGGAAAATTATAAAAGAAAGAAGAGGAAAATTATAAAAGAAAGAAGAGAGGACTTAAAAAGGAGTCCTGAAAGTATTGGAAAGTTTGAAAGTTTTCATTTGGGGAGTTAGTTTAGCGAGATTTTCAGGCACCACTTTTACTTTTATTTTATTCTTTTTATTTTTTTATGTTGAGTGATTGTAAAGAGAAGAGAATCAAAGGAACTTCAAGAGTTTGGTGGAGGACTTGAGATAAGTTTTATCTTTTTGTTTTGAGAGTACTTTTGGTTTTAATTGTGATTTCTTGTTGGTTTGACAATGATTTCTTCTTTTAAACTAAAGTGTGGTTTTGTTTTCTCAATGGATTCTGAGTAGTTTTCTTTATCTTTCTTCTTAAAATGATAAGTAATTAAGTTTTAGACGAAAGTTGTGGAAAGTATTGATCTTCAATGATGGAAGAAGTTGTGATGATTTAAATCCATGCACTTCATTTACTTCTTGATTTGGTCAATCTAGATGTTAAAATTTGTTGTGAGAACATTATCGGCGCTATTTTAGGTTAAAGGAGTTGATCCAAAGGGTAGGACTTTTCAATGAGATCAGATGTAGAGGTGTGAAAGGGGATTTGTTTAAATTTGGAAACATTTTATTGTAGAGTCCAAAGGAGGAAGAACTAGGGGATGTCATAGATCCAGAGGAGAACCTCGGTGGCCTCCCAAGCTATCCTAATGTTTGGCTTTAGTTTTGAGGAAAACTATTTAGGTGTTTCATCCTGCCAATTTTATTAGTTAGAGCTTACATTCGTTTGAAACTATCATACAAATAGCCTGGAAGATGTGAGGATTTAGGTCGTGACGGACGACAACCTTAGAATTCTAAGACAAGTTAGGGCTTATATTGTATAGAAGGGTTATACAAAGGCCTAAAGATAAGCTGAGGATTTACGTTGCATAAGCAAGCAACCTCGAAGTCCTATAGCTTTGTTGCTTATATCTAAGGAAGGAAGATTGGTTTAGCTCGGGAAGACAGGTTTTGCTGTTGAAAATGACCATGTTACCCACCATGCTAGCTCTAAGCTCCTTGCCGTGATGAGTTTGATTTTTTTAATGTGTCAAGTTATGATGTCAAACCAGGTGACCCTATGGTTGAAGTTCTTTAAATTTTATGGGGGCATGCTAAAGTTGATTAGAGCCACACCACTTAGGATCCTATGGTTCCTTCATTTCGGCACCACTATATTCTATTGGATTCACTTAGTCCAAATGAACTTACTAAACTCAACTTAATGAGTTCCATAATTTCATTTAGACCGTGGGAAGCCTAGTTAGCAACCGTAGGTTGTAGCCTCCGAGGGATTCCCGATCATCCGAAAGAGATGTCTTAATTTAGTTGAAGTTGTAGTTTTCATTAAAAATTTTACTCTTACATATTGTATTTGTTCTTTTCTACATATATATTACCAAAAGAAAATATATATTGATCGAACTATATTTTGTTCTGATTCATAAACAATTCAATGATTTTTTGGTTTTATCTGAATTTTAAGAATTATTTTATGTTTGGGGTATTTATTAAATATAAAATATTTCAAAAGGGGAAAATTAAGTTTTATATTTTTGAAAAATACTTTTAAGATCAAAGAACTGAGAGGAGAAGATTTTATATTTTTCTGAATTTTATTTGATTTATTGAGTTTTATTTTATTTATTGGAATTATTTTAGTGAAAATCCATTTTTTAACCTTTAAAAATTATTTTTAAGCTTTAAAATTCAGTATCTTTATTTAGAAAATGAGTAAAAATATTTTAATTGTTTTTAAGTGCTTAGGAAGCAATTTAGAACATTTTCATGAATTTTATTATTTTTGTGAATTTTATGGATATTTAATTATTTTAAATATTCAAAAATAGGTTAAAAATTAAGTTTTTAATTAAAATATCATTTTATTTTTAAAAAATATCCCTGATCATAGAGAACTCAAAAAACCTAGTTTTATAATTTTTTAAGTTATATTTTGATTTTTAAAAATCATTTTAGTGCCAAAAATGTTATTTATCTTTAAAAATCAACTTAGGTTACCAAATGAAATCAAAATATTTTGAAATTTTGATGGTGAGTTCTGTGGATCTTAAACAATAGTGGAGATAAAAAATCAAGTCATTTTGTGGTTAATGTTTTTCAAATTTAATTATTTTTCAAAATTAATTATCTTAGTGATTTAGGGTTTGTAAAGATTAGGTATATTTTGAATGACTTCGCTTATGAAAAATATTTTTAAAGGCTTTCTGGTCATCATAAACCTTCCAAAATTTTCTCAGATTTTTCTAAGCAACATGTAGATTTTCATGACTATTTTAAGCAAATAATGCACATAAACTTGAAATATGTGATTCTTTGTTTAGGCACCTCCTCTGACTTTGGAAAAATCAGAGAATGTTCCCTAAGACAGAGGCAACAACATGCTAAAATTCCAAGCTATAATAAAATGCTTATATGCATTTATATGCATGGAGAATGCATGGAGAATCAAAAGATTTAAATCAGTATTTCATTAATTAAAAAGAAAATATGCATCACATTGGCTTAAAATAATTTCCACATTATTCTGCTTTATTCACTGAGCTAGAGAGTATTTTCATTTTATTTTTGTGATTTTTTACACCAAGATATGAATTTCTTAAGTTAGGGATCATTTTTTGAATTAATTAAATCCCTAATTATCTATTTAAACGAGCGGTGCCACCTCAACCTATGACGGCTCCAAAGCTCCACGCGGCGCGCTCCCATTCGACACCGCCATCCACCTCAATTCTGACTCGGTCCACGAATTATGTTCTGAAGCGCTGTCCGGCATTGGTCGGCTTGATCTCGACCGTCCATCCAATAAACGCGCGATTGGACGGCTCCCCATCATCATCCCCGATAGAGTGATCCCGTGACTGTCCAAACTAAAACCTTAAGATCTTGGCATAGACTAAACCAAATCACTTCAGGTTTGATCCTATGGACTTGTCCAAGTGAGACAAACACATCCATATGGTAATAATGCAATTAAATTAATACTAATTAAATGGAGAATCGAAATAGGCTCGGTATAAAATAGGCCCGGGAGGGAGAGTAGTTTTATACCTTTGTTCTAAGAAATGAAGCTTCGATCAGAGAGTCTCGACACATTTTTTGTGATCCAAAGAGGCTAGGGATTGAGTCTCTAGTCTTGGTGTAAGGCCTAGATATGATTTCGATCACGACCGGATTTGGGTGTTCGTCTAGAGCTATGGTAGAGGCTCTATGAGAGGGGAATTTGATGGGCCTTTAGCTCCTTTCACTGTTGTGAAGGTCTGGGTGAAGTTAATTTGAGTTTGGTTGACTGTGGAGGTGTATTGGGCTCTTTCTTGGTTTCTGACAATATTTTGAGCTCAAAGTTGAACTCCTGCAGTGGAAATTGGTGAGGGAAAACAGTTGGAATGCACTGAGGAGATCTTAGGGAAGCTCTGTGGTCAATTTGGAGAGGCCTCTCTAAGAAATTTTTAGCACACCTCCCATGGCCGTAGAGGTGAGTTTTTAAGTGCTTTTTATAAAAACGGCTAAGGGGTGACTATCATGGCCAATTAGAGGGTGCATTGTGTGCTTAGGTGGAGGGCAGAGGAGCTCTACAACTTAACTTGTCCGAGCTGGCCTCTAGGTTTGATTTGGGTGATGTTTCATGGGGGGGGCTCTCGGTTTTGAACTTCACTAGAACTTCACTAGCGACTAGGCCGGCAGGCCGTGGTAGGGGGAGGTGGCTAGGTGCTCAGGGCATCCAGGGGAATCTGTGAAAGCGACTTAATACAAAGAGGTTTAGTTTTGGTAAGGGTTTCTTAAGCATGTGCATTTTTGGAAATAAAATCCCTTAATTTGGGGGACCTTTGGGCCATGCCTTAGTTTAGGTGGTTAGATGGGTTTTGGCTCAGTTTTATGGTTTAAACAATGGGTGAGGTGGAGTTAATTTGATGACTTTGGGGTAGTTAGGTCATCTTTAATGCATAGGTTCAATGTGGGTTCAAGTGATCAAAGTTTGGGTTTGGGCTAGGTTAGCCATATCAATTGACCCAATTTATTGATCAACATTGTGTAGATGATTGTTATAAAGATTTTTGGTGAAGGGTTGAAGTGATTTTGAGTTCAATTGGTAGGTCAATTTAAGGGATTTTTGAGATTTGGTCAATTTGGGTATGTTGGGCTATACATGGGTCTAGGTTGGGCTAGCCTTGGGCTAAGTCAAAATTAAAGGGCTCAAACGACCAAGGGAGATGTTGTGAAGATTTTTCATGAAGGGATGGAGTGGAAATTTTGGGGTTAAGGCCCTCAGTTTGGTTAGATTTTGAGACATGGCCAATTTGGGGCATATTTGGTGCTTTTGGACCTAGGTTGAAATCAAATGAATTTGAGGTCTCACCAAGGCCAATTAAAGTTCAATTTTGATTTATGGTGATGTTATGAAGATTTCGCAACACAAATTGTGGCCAATTGAGTGGGCTATGGGTTCAATTTGGTGGAACCAAGTCATAGGGCCAAAATTGGAGTTTTGATCTAAATCAAAATTGGGTTCAAATCATGGATTAATTGAGCTTGGATTTGGTCTATATTGGTCACATCAACAGTGCATTTGAGTTTAGAATTGAAATTGGGGTAAATTGAGACAAATTGGCTAGACAATTGAGGTAATTTGGGGAAAATATGGGCCTTTAAAGGACAATTTTGGGGTTTTGATCAAAGATGGTCAAATTGGACAAATTGGGTCATGTAATAGTTGAGAAAAATGAAATTGGGAATATTTTGGGGGTTTTGGGAATTTTTGGGATTTTTTGGAATGAATTTTTGTCATTTTTGGGATTTTGGGCTATGGAGGGGTATTTGGTAATTTGGCCATCTTTGGAGATTTTGGGTAATTTTGGATATTTTGGAAGTTTTCAAAAGGTTTGAGATGAATTTTGATCAAATTTTGGTATTTTGGGTAAACTTGGGAATTTTGAAAAAGTTTGGGTTTTCAATGGTGTTTAGGTAATTTAAGGTGCTCAGGGGCAAAAGGGTAGGTTTGGTATCTTGATAGAGTTTGAGGGCCAATCACCATCAATAAGCTATGGACCAATGGAAACCCCATTTTGGGTACTCTAAGTAGTGTTCTTATCCAAAACCTAGCCTAAGGCTAGTGGGTTTAGGGGACCACCTACAAGAGTCTCCCAAAATTATCAAGGGACCAAAGTCAGGAAATTCTGAGTTTATGGTAGTGAGTGATTGTGAGTGTAAGTGATTGCAAGTGAGTGACTTAGCCCTAGACCAACACCTAGGGTCAAACCTAAGGTCCAGGAGTCCTAAGGGTAACTCATCTTAAGTTCCCCTAAAATGACCCCACCTACTAAGTGTTAGAGGTTAGGACCAATATGTGGAACTTCAGGTTGAGTAGCGAAGAGTGTGAGATTTCTAATGGTGAGGGTTCCTTGTCTAGTTTTCTAAGAATAGTCAATAAGGAAGTCTTATGGCTAGACCTTAGGCTACTAAAGAGGAAAAACTAAACCTCCACCAAATGTGAGGTCAACAAACATGTAAGAACCGAGCTGATATTGTCTCAGTCAACAATTGGAAAGAATCACATGAGGTTGTATGAATGAGAAAGTAGTTCATATGATTGAGTGCAAATAAAAAGAAAAATATTCATGGAAGGATGTAGAGTTAGAGGACTTTAAAGTGACATGTTAAAGCCCCAAACTTGATTTATTTTTTTAGGTTATGATACGAGATGTTAGCTCCAAGGAAGAGGGAATCAAGGGAACTCTAGAGTGAGAGCTAGTATCTTCCTTGCCTAGCCGGTCTTCAGAACTATTCAAACTTTAAATTAGTTAATGTTCTTTATAGCATCTCTAGTAAGGGTAAAGAATATTATTGCTCCTATTTGACACAACACAATTTGCATACTTCCACAATAGAATTCCTATACTTCTTACTGATTTATAATAAGAAGAAAAATATTTTCATATTTAATTTTTTTCTTTTACAAAAACTCTAATTATCTTTTTAAATTTTTATTGTTTATCAAAATATTAAAAATACCAAAAATATTTAAATTTTTATTAGTGCAAAAATCATCTTTAGTTTAGATAATTTTCTTTTTATTAAAAATAGAAAGTTTGATGTTCAATAATGCATATTGCGTATTCTCCCTGTAGGTTCGATATTCAGGTCTTAATAAAAAATTCCTATATTACTTGTTAATGATACATATACTTACATAGTATTCCAACATATATAAATTAAAAGTTAAATTCTTATTTTTCTTTAAGATCAAGTTTTTTGTTTTGGTTTTGTTGAAGTAAGGAAATATAAGTGAAATAAAATCTGAATTATTGTTGTACTATGCATATTAGCAGTATCCATGGATCACATATGCAGGTGTGGTTGGCAAAGGGCACGACATCCCAACATATTTTGAGCATCTGGTTTTCTCTAGGCTCTTCATGATGTTGTTGCAGGAAAGGGTTTAGTCCCTATGTTAATCCCCTAGGTTTGGAAGATGGTGAACCTGCCACTCTTTTTACTACCAAGGAAATTCAATCACTCACAGATATAATTAAGTTCAATTTGATTGGTAAATTCCAATTTGGTCATCCAAAGATGGAATATGTTAGGAAATATTTTAAGGACCTCAATCTCAGTGGGACCTGGAAATTAGGTTTCATGGATGGGAGACATCTCTTAATTAAACTCTCTAATGAAGAAGATTATGTTAGATTATTTGTTAAGCAATATCTCTTGATTGTTAGGACTCCAATGAAACTTGTAAAGTGGACTCCTGATTTTGATTCTAATAAGGAGCCTCCAATTATCCCAATGTGGTTCGAACTACCGATTCTTCCTAGTCAGTATTATCAGCAAAATGTCCTTTTTAATATAAGTCATGCCCTTGGATGTCCAATTAAGGTGGATGCTCCAACCTACAATATGGCTAGACCTACTAGGGCTAGAGTTTTAGTTGAAAGGTTTATAACCCTTCCAGATGTGAAAAGGGTCTGGATTGGATCTGAAGAGATCTGAAGAGGAAGGATTCGATTCTGGCAGAATATTGTTTTGGAGCAAAGACCTTTATATTGTCCTCATTGTAGAATGTTTGGGTATACTGTTGACAGATGTTATAGAATCCACCCGCCCTCCAAAAAGAAGTCTGCTAGCTCTCACAAGGAGATTGCGGATGTTGCTACTCCTATAGAGGTTGTTTCACATCCTACACTTGAGGTGGGAGGGATTTTAGGTGTGAAATATGTAGCCCCTACCATTGATAATACAACACAATAACGTCCATTTACTAGGGATTTGGTAATCCAACCTAATCTGAATAGTCCTACAGTAGCTGCTGCTGATTTGGTGGTCACTTCAACAATAGCACTTAACTTCTTTCTTCCAGTTGAGGAGAGACATTTAGAGGCGGCTGCTCAAGATGCGAGACTATTGGATATTAATCCTCACAAATTAGATGATCCCTCACTTAACAGTCTAACTGATGTGCTCACTGATGAGTGGCAAGTTCATAAAAGTAATAGGAAGAAGAAAGGTAGGTTGGAATTAAAACAACTTCTGGAAGTTCAATCACTGGATGGTCCTTCCATAAACCCATAAGTTGAACCCTACCCTAGAACCAGAGGGAAGGGGAAAACCATTTCCCAACGATTATTTTTTTTGTGTTGGAATATAAGGGGAGTTGCCCACTCCTCCTAACTCAAGAGATTAATTTATCTTATCAAAACTCACAAAATTTGGTGTTTTGCTTTATTAGAGCCCATGATCAAAAAATACCATCAAAACATTTTAAGAAAATTACCTAAATTTACTCAATTTGCTAATTTGAACAACAAAATTAGGATCTTTGCTAGATTTAAGTTACAGTGGTTTGTTCTTCATAACCACTCCCAATTCATTAATATCCAATTCTTTATTGGTGCTCAGTTAGGGTATTCTACATTTATTTATGCAAGCAGCAATGTTGTTCAGCACAAACCCTTTGGCAAGATTTACTGTATCTTGGTCAGTCTATTGCCTCCTTCTGGATTTTGGGAGGATACTTTAATTGTATCACCTCACCTTCTGAAAAAAGAGGTGGCAAAACTACTTTGCTTTCATCTATAACAAGGCTCAATGATTTCATTGCTGATGCTGCCCTCTTTGATTTGGGTACCAAGGCCCTCATTTTACTTGGAGGAAGGGTACCCTGTGGGAGAGACTAGACAGAATGTTGGGCAATTCCTAATGGCTCCAAATATTTCGTTATACTATTGTTTCTCATCTTGCTATGGCGAGGTTAGACAACAAGCCTCTCCTTTGTTCCATCAAAAACTAATCTAGTCCTAGAGGCACTCCCTTTAGATTTTAGAACATGTGAGCTCTCCACTCTGATTTCCTCAAAGAAATTGACAAAATCTAGATTTCTGAATTTAATGTTAACCCTTAGGTTAATCTTTGGCGTCTTCAAAAAATGGTTGCTTCACATCATAGAAGGTGGAATTGGGAAAAGTTTGGAAATGTACACTCATACTCCATTTTATGGATCATATGTTTCCCAAAAAATTTTAACATTTCAATTGGTCAAATTGAAAAGTAAATAAGAACGGAGTGGAAAAATCATCATAATTTATTTTATATTTTAAAATGGCACATCCAAATTATCTCTTCATTTCATCATATCTCAGAGTAGGGAGAAAGATAAAGAAGTCTACTCATAAAGCATGAGGAAGATATGACAAAACACAGATTTTATATATAAAAACAAGTTTACAAAATAAAGAAATGAAAGAACACAACATATCTTAGACTCCTCCTTAAGAAAATCCCTCAAAGTTTCCAAGTAGCACTTTCTCTCTTTACAATCAACACTAAATTCTCTCTTAGAAGTGTAATGAAGAAGAAACCTCTCACCTTCCTTCTCCTCTTACAATTCTTCAAGAAAATCTTCTCCACACACAAGAATTTACTCTACAACACACACACACACACTCACGCACACACACACTCTCACACACACACACACACACACACACATGAGAGGCACCAAGCCCTCTTTATTTAAGGAGACACAAATTTCCTCCTTTTTCTCAAGAGACAAATCTATTCATCAAAAAGACATGTCTCTTCATTCAAGAGTCTTCTCCAAGCTTTTAGATGCATTGAATCACTTCATGGGGTGTTTGAATCACTTGGAAGCCTTCTAGAACATCAACATCCGCCAAAAATTGGTCCATAACTGTTCCGGGCACTATCGGCGCCACTTTTCGTCTCTTCTCTGCACTCTGGCACCGTCGGCGCTGGTCTACAGTAGCTCCATTCTTTCGCTCCGTTTGACTCCATTTTAGCTCCATTTTGCTCCATTTTAGTTGTGTCTCGTTCCTAATAGATAGACCTACAAAATAAGCATGAAAACAACCTTTATTTAAAGTGTAATTTCATTCAAAAATGTGTGAGAAGTATAAATGAGATTAAGCATAGAAAGACATATCGAAATGTATCAGGATAAAATTTTTTTTCTTGCTCGTTTTTACTCCAAATTGCACCATTTTTGTTTTTTTTTTCCAAAGCTTCATTTCTTCTCCCTAAACCCAAAAATATGCAAAATATCTTCCTTTCAAGTGTAATATCATTAAAAATCTTTAAAATTAAGCATAAAATATATATTAAAAAGTAGTCATTTTTTAGGCGTATCAAAATCCCTCAAACTTAACTGTTACTTGTCCTTAAATAACGCATTTACTACATAAATGTTATGACTAATGGTAGAGAGTTTAACTTCTAAATTTATATAATTTGGTCTACTAAATATAATAGCACAACTTAAGAAAATTTTTTAACATTTTAAGTCTAAACTTAAAATATAAGAACATCTAGTAGTCAAGTCTAAGAATTCTGATTTTATTCATTTCAAGAAGAATTATAATTTATCATATTAAAGTAACTTAGAATATACATATGAAAAAGAACTTCATGAGAACTTTATTAGTATAGATACTAATATTCAAATACAAGTTTAAAAAATGTAATAAAGCCTTCTTCCTTAAGTTGATTCAAGTGAAGCCAATTTTTTATTAGGCATCTCCTCAAGCTTCTCCTCACATACTTTTCTTCTCTTTTTCTTTTCTTTTTCTTTTTTTTTCTTTTAGAATCATTTTTTATCCTTTTTTTTTCTTTTTCAGGTGAGGATTACTATATCTAAATAACCTTTAATAATTTTGAACTTCACTATCCTCTTCTTAAAGTTAAAAACTTTTCACATTCCTTCACTCTATAAATTCATATTAGCTCTGAAGATTTTTCATAAAGCCTCATTCTTTTCTTCTTACATGAAACTCTAAGATTCTTAATACTTCAAAAATACAATTTCCTTTACTTTAAATAGAAAAATCATAGTCTTATTCTTTCGCACCAAATATCTTACTCAAAAATAACTTTCATTATTGAAAACTTTTACTTAAGTCTACTATATATTTAGAAACATAAATATAGTTATCAAAATTTAGCCTCTAATACCAAAGGGCATGTTAGATTAAAATTTTAAAATATAGCTAATTAAGGACAAATAAAAGTTAGTTTCATTCTTTCACAGAAATTTTTCTTCCCCCCAAACATAATTTTTTAAATATTTTGCAATCAATTCCGTAAAATGTATCTGGAAGAAAAAGTAAAAGTTGAATCTAGTAACTAGTACAACATCCTATCAAATTCATATACATTCATAATCAGGATAGAATGACTATAGGAGAAAGTAAATCTAGCCTAAAACATACATGCAATAATACTAAACTAAAAGGAAGTATACTCAAGGAAGTATACTAGGAAGTATACTCACTTTAAAATTTTATTTTTCTTCCTACCCCCAAACTTGATTTTTAACATGTATAACATTTAGTACAGAAAATATAAGTAGGAAAAAAAATAATTTAGAAATTCAATCTACCAAAAATGTCTACTAAAAGCATCTACAATTACTTATCAGGATAGAAAACATGTAGTAGAAAATAAATCTAAACTAAAACATGCTCGATAAAATGGAAAGAAAGATTTAACAAGCAGGATAGGTATCGTCATAGAAATATATATATTTATGTGTTCTCCAAATCTTTATATTATTGTAACACAAATACAAACACACATGATAAATGAGGTGAATTCTTCCTTTAACTCATCACATCTCTCTAACTTACTTCCAATTTCTAACGGAATCACTACACAGATATATTGGGTACTTATAAATTATTTTACAGATTCTAATCCCAAAGATAAGATTATCCCTGATATATTGGTTCTCGAGCACCTACCCCATGCATCACCATATTCCATTTATTAAGCACCTCTATCGGTTATAAGGATAGTGTAATATCATCCATATGTTACTCATCAAATAGGTTAGCTACTCTTATCAAATGAAAACAATGTCAAAGAAAGGTAGTAATAAAGTTGAGATGTAATTGTCACTGTTAAAATTCATGATGTCTCTTATAAAATTCAAGTCCATGTGAGACCCGAGTTGTAGTGGACTCGTCAATCCAACTACCATAAGATAACTTACAAGTCTAACCATAATAAGAAGTTAAGAAAGCACTTCCCTCATGACACATAAAAAGCAAATCAAACCACTAACAATCCAAACATCTACCAATCATCAATCAAACTAATCAATCCACTCTAAAAAAAACACAATACTATACTAACAATCATAACTCTGAAGCTCACTTAATCAAACCACACTGATAACTATGGGTTGCCTCCCATAAAGCTCTTTATTTAACGTCGTCAGCTCGACAAATGATTCCACTTGGATAAAAATTCCTTTTAAGTAATCCTTGATCAATCACCCAATCTTTTCTAGATCCAAAGATTCCAACAAAATCCTCAAATTTAATTTTTCTTTCAGCTCTTCCATTTCAAATTGATTCATATCATTATTCCTCGCATTTCCTTCAAGATTCAATGTTCTTGTAGTGATTTTTTTAATTTTCATATTAATATCATCCTTGAAATTTATAAGAAATAGATCTTTATATGATAATTAAAAATCTCCCAAATTTTTTATTGGATTCTCTCTAGATAATTCAGATTTTGGATCCAATTCTTCTTGTTACAATTCTGTTTGAAGTTATCTTCTAACTCTTCCCTTTGGTATTGAGTAAATGGTGGAGGTGATCTTTCTATATTTATCTTAGTTGAAGAAATAGGTGTTTCTAATTCCTTAGGAATTTCTTCCATTAGTCTTTCAATCTCTTTATCCTCATTCTCTGCTCAAAGTTTTTTTGAAACATATCTTTGAATTCTCTTCTAAGTATTAGTTCAATAATTTCAAATTGCTCATCATTCATCTCCTTAAGATTTATCTCAGGGTCACTAGGTAAAATCTCTATGGGGTAACTGTTAATTGCTTTAATAATCTGCCCCAGTTTGTTTTCTATATTCCTTATTGCGACCTCTTGATTTTCCAGCTCACTCTTCATTTGATTCACAACCTCTTGTAACATTAATTCCTTCTCCTCATTCTGTGGGTTGGAGTTAAATTGAGGATGATTATTAATTTAGTTAATAATTTGTCCCAATTGGTTTTCCATATTCCTTAGTGTGGTCCCTTGACACTCAAACTCACTCTCCATTTGAATAATAACCACTTCTAATAAATCCTTCTCTTTATTCTAGGGGTTCAAGTTAAAATTATGAGGAAAAGAAAGTTCATCGCTAAAATCACCTTGACTATTCCAATTTATTCCAATTACATTCCAATTACATGTTTGATTAAATTGATTATCTTCCCAAAATTGGTATTCTCCTCCAAAATTATTATTCCTATTAAAGTTCAAATGATTTTCCCAACCTAGATCACAATAAGAATTATGTATCTCATGGCCATATCTTTCTATGTATTGATCTAACATCCTCTCAATATCTATAACCTGAGAAATTACCTGAGAAATAATTGTAAGCATATCTTCATGAAAGTTTGCCACTCTCTTGGGGTTTACTCTTTCAAAGAAACTAGCTTTATAATCCAAATCTAAATATTCATTATATTGTCAATCTACCATTTTTATATTAAATTCATTGAGTCATTTCAAATCTCACACAAAAGTCCTCTCCAAATTTAACTTGTAAAATTCAAGGTCTGCAGCTCCTCAACTATGTATACAAATCTAAAGACTTAACTAATGAGACAGATATCAAAAATATTTTTAGTATTTTGGATTTTAATTAAAATAAACACACAAAAAATAAACACATAATATAATAATAATATAAATTCTGAATCTAAGTCTTATAGGTTTAACTAAAATTCTCAAAACATTCTTACCAAAGCTTCCCCGACAACGGCGCCAAAAACCTGATTCACCCTTAGTGTGTGATGTTTTTTTGCATGTTTATTAAATCCCCGATAACAGTGTCAAAAACTTGACCTGTCCCGAAATTACGTAGTAATTTAACTTTAACAAATATGGCCAAAATCTTGACCCAATTTATATTAAGTAACTAAAATCATAATGTTATAAAATATATGAAATAGTTCCTACACTAGTGGTTCTACGCAAGTGCACGTATCGCTTAAAGTAATATAGGGCTTTCTTTAAAAAGCCAAGTATATATCCCACGAAGAAGCGAGTTAAGAAATCCCTTAGGTTAATTCTAGTCTACTACTATAAGCAATTCGTTTGGAAAGTTGATTACAGTGGTTTTGATGAATGCTAACGAAACTAAGTTTACTAAATTAATTTCTAAACTTTAAAGTTAAATTTATTAGGACTAAAGAAAGTATTGTGATGAAGAGTTCAAATTTAAGAAAGTATCCTTCCCACTACAATGAGTTTTTGATTAATGATAGAGATAAACAGATTTAATTTGTATTGTGACAAATAGAAGCAGTTTTAATTCTCTTCCCTCTACCCTCATTCAGTTTTATAGAGAATCATTGGCTAATCTTAGGTTTAGTTCATAACTTTGTGGTTAGGCTGGGATGATAGTGGCTCTCACTCCAGAGCTCCCACTTCCCTTCCCCTGAATGCTAACACTCGCTTTAGTTCTTTAGTTCTTAAACGTTCTTAAACACTAAGACCAAATTGAGGATTTTATTCTGTCACCCTAAAATCTACAATTCTACGACCAACAAATTATATTTTCCTATTTATTTGCACCTAATTCCATGAACGAAACACTCCTTCATGGAATTAAATGTGATTTTCACTCTATTGTAGAACTCATACTTTGTAGAACTCACTCTATTGTAGAACTCATACTCCATTTCCCGGATCATATGTTTCACAACAGAATTTAACATTTCAATTGGCCAAATTGAAAGTAATATAATAAAGGAGTTGAAAAATTATCACAATTTAATTTATATTTTAAAATGGCACATCCAAATTATCTCTTCATTTCATCATATCTCAGAGTAGGGTGAAAAATAAAGAAGTCTACTCAGAAAGCATGAGGACGATAAAATAAAACACAAATTTTATATATAAAAACAAGTTTACAAAATAAACAAATGAAAGAACACAGCTTATCTTAGACTTCTTCTTCAAGAAAATCCCTCGAAGTTCTCTTCTAGCACTTTCTCTCTTTACAATCAATACTACATTCTCTCTTAGAAGTGTAATGAAGAAGAAACCTCTCACCTTCCTTCTCCTCTTATAATTCTTCAAGAAAATCCTCTCCACACACATAAAATTTACTCTACAACACACTCACACATAGTCACGTACACACACACACATACACACACACAAGCACATGAGAGGCGCCAAGCCCTCTTTTTTTAAAGAGACACAAATTCCCTCCTTTTTCTCAAGAGACAAATCTATTCATCAAAAGACATGTATCTTCATTCAAGAGCCTTCTCTAAGTGTCTAGATACATTGAATCACTTAATAGGGTGTTTGAATCACTTGGGAAAGGAGCCTTCTAGAATTCTAGAACATCAAAGTCTGCCAAAAATCAGTACATAACTGTCCCGGGCACTGTCGGCATCGGTCTGGGCGCTGTCGTCCCCATTATTCATCGCTTCTCTAGACTTGGTAGTCGTTGGCGTTGGTCTGGGCTCCTTCGGCGTTGGTCTGCAGTAACTCCATTGTTTCGCTCCGTTTGGCTCAGTTGTAGCTCCGTTTTGCCTCATTTCAGTTGCATTTCATTCCTAACATATAGACCTACAAAATAAACATGTATAGACCTACAAAATAAACACCTACAAAATAAACATGAAAATAACATTTTTTTAAAGTGTAATTTCATTCAAAATTGTGTGATAAGTGTAAATAAAATTAAGCATATAAAGACATCAAATTGTGTCAGGACAGAATTTTCTTTCTTGCTCGTTTTCGCTCCAAATTACACCGTTTTTGCTTATATTTCTCTAAAACTCCATTTCTTGTCTATGAAATAAAAAATATGCAAAATATATTCCCTTAAAGTGTAATATCATTAAAAATCATTAAAATTGAGCATAAAATTTATATGAAAAAGTATTCATTTTTAGGCGTATCAAATAGTATGAAAAAATCCCAGGGAAGTTTGTTAAAGTCCTTGAGGGACTTGAGTTACATACTGGAGTGTTCTCTGAGAGTGATGAAAGAAAGATCCTCGACAGTGTTTTTGATTTGAGGAGCAGAGGTCGAGCCAGTTTGTTTTCTAGCTGCAAAAGTGGATGCGGGAAAAGGGAGGAATGACCATCTTGTGTGGATGCATGTGTTAAATGCCTCGATTTAAAGTTTGATAATTTGTATTGGTGAAAAATGTCCACCATGGAACACAAAACTCTTTCTAAGATGATGAAGAATATTTTTACTGCTCCAACCACTACTATTGCATTTGAATCAACATTTAGAGCAGGAGGCTGTGTGATAAATGGTTATTGAAATTCAACTTCGCTAAAAAAACATTGGATTCCTTAGTTTGTCTTGATAATAAGATTTTATCTTCATATAAATCATAAGAGTAATAATTAGTAATACATAATTTAATTTCTACTTTTTTTCTTATTGAATGTTATATAAATTTTTTTAATTAAAGGAGCATTATACATCTCCCTACATGTTAATCAGCAAAAAATTGTTACAAAAATTTGCTAGGAGAGGATCCCCAACTAGAAAACCAAAATAAATACAAGATACACTAAAAAAAAGAACTCAACCACATACAATTCCACCAAAAAAAAAATAATAATAAAAGAAGTATACCCAAAACAAAAAGTATACCCGAGCACATACAAGTATACAAAAACCAAAAAGTTTACCTCCAAAAATAACAAAAAGGTCCCAAAATGCACAAAAGTGTAGCAGTTGTAGGAAGTCAGGAGCAATAACCATCAGTATCAGTTAAACCATGTTGCATCCAATGGATCCTGAGAAGTGATTAAAAGTAGTCCAAAGCATGTGCAAAAAATGTGTAATCCCCAAAATGAAACTCCCTGCACTGCAAAAGATAATGACAGCAACAAACATTTCAACAAAGATAGCCTAGAACTTTAAAAAGAAAAATCCAAACCAGACTCATTAACCGAAACCAAATCCTGCAAAAGAAAAGCATACATATAGCTGTAAAACCATTCTCCCATCCCATGCCAAGGAAACCAAAAATGAAAGTGAGCTTGGAGCAGTAGAAGCAATGGGAATCATAAACAAAGGTGAATGTAATCATCTAGTAGAGAGGGTCTGGTGCTCTAGATAGTAGAAAACAAAACAATGTAATCATCATAACCTGATTTATGTAGTAGTAAAGCATAGAGACAAAGACTAGGAATGTGCTTGTTATTTAATAGGGGAAACAATCAACGAGGATACAGTCTGGAAATCCTACGCACCATATTTTGTGGAGAAGAAATGACCACAACAACATTATAGACCTGAGAGAAGAAGACATTCTAGTAAATATTTTGAATAGTTAAAGAATCAAGTACATTTCTTCAATGATGAAGTTTAAAAGAAGGTGCTAAAAAACTTATCCAAGTATATAGACTTCAAACTCCCGAAGCCTGTAAAATCCAAAGAAGTGGAGAGACAAAGAACTCAACTACTATCCTTTTTATAGATCGTCGGGCACACCATTAAAGAATATTTCACCTTCAAATGTTAGCTAGAGAGGAACCAAAAAAATGGAACTATGGTGATCTTTAAAGAATACTTGAAGGAAGCAAAATAAGGGACCACCAAAGTTATCTTTGTTGAAGACATAAAACCCTTTTATCCCTAAATGAAACAAAAGGAGAATAATAAAATATCATCCTTTCTAAGACCTTCTAGAAAGTCATAATCTAAAAAGATTGGTCCTCAAGATTGTGTTTGTAGTTTAGTTACAAGAAGATGCCTTTTGTACAATCAAATCATTCTTACAAACCTAATCTTAACTCATACCTTATTTATGACTTTGTCGTCAAACTTAGTTGAAGTTATTTTTAACTATAATGTAATTAATCTTTGTTCTTTTGAACTTTTATAAGATAAGAGTGTTGCCAAGCGTTATTGTACTATAACATTTTTCTCTAATCTTATTAAATATTGTGATTTTTTTATGAATATTTCATACCTCATTTTTTATGAGGTCTTCCTTTCTCTCTCCGTTGAGCCTAGGATCTAGTCTTAGGATTTTTCTATTTGACTCTTCTAGAAGACTAGACTGGGACCCACATTATATAGACGTTTGAACTAATTCCTGAATCCTTGGAGTTTTATATTGGTGGTTGTAAATCCTAGATGTTAAAACCAACATATCGAAACACAATTCGAGTACCCATAAGAATTGGAAGAGCCATAAGAGGACCCTACAATGTGTGATGAGTGATTCGTTGCCGTGAGCATTATATTAGACTCTGGTCATCATTTGGGTGAGAACCATTTGACATTTGGCTTGTTAAACGACTCTGGTCGGACTAAGTATCTTCATTTGTCGCAACACACTCGAATCAAATTTAAATTGGAACGATTGTCGACAATTTTGTCCCAACAACCCCGGATGATGAAACCGACCACGCGAGTGTCCAAAACATTGAATTTACCTAGAGAGGACACTCATTTTGATAGAATTCCGAGCGAGAATGAATTATAAGAATTGATGAATTAGTTAAATAGTAAAACTAAAATGAACTGATGAAATAAAATAATAATAATAATAATCTTTTATCTTAAAACCTACGCACGCCTTTCTACCCTCGTGAACCGAAATCACTAACTTCTCCCAAGATTATTCTTCTCATTCGTTCGACCCGCCTCCTCTTCTTTCTCTCATTTGGTTCTTCTCCACCGAATTCCCTCTCTCGCGCTCACGCCTCCTATCTCCCGAAACATCCTGCCTCTTCTTCACCTCCTCTCTTGACCGGCCCCTGGATTCCCTTCAAAAAAGCCCAAGTCACCTCTCCACTTCACAAGAACCTCTTTCCTCGCATCTCTACGTGAAGCCGGTGGTCTTATTGACTCCTCGATCAACTCAACTAATGTCTTGAGATTCATCCCCAACTGCTTGGCAACATCTTTTCAAAGACTAAACAGCCTCACGTTTTTTTCTTAATATTCCAAAAAGGATCACTCTCATGCTATTCCGAGGTTTTCTTTTCACATCGAGGAAGAGAAGCGAGATGGCTGAAGCCTACATGGGGTATGCCGATCCACGCCAACATGTACCGATTGCTCATCTATAGCCGAATCCGTTGAAGCATTCTCAATCAAATTATGGTGGCATTCCTAAGATGCTGGGTTACAATTCGAGGGAGGAAGAAAGGACAACACATCACACTCTTAAAGTAAGAGGTCATCGTGCATCGGTGGATGCCATTCGCGATGCATTTTGACTTGAATTTGGGGATGAGTATAAGAAATGCTGCCAAAGTATATGGTTCTTGATCCAATCCAAGTAGAGGTGCAGAAGAGCAAGAGGGATTTGGAGAAGGTGCTTGATATCCAAGACAAGAGATTGAACGAGATGAACTTTTAGGTAGAAGATAAGTTTATTCTAGCAGACCTTGCACACTTTCTTTACCATCATTGCTTGTTAGTGGTCATTTCTTTCTAGATGCTCCACCTTCCATTACAGCTGTTCGCAATGTACGAATGGACAGTCTGGAATCCAAGCTTGACATAATGAGGGCATATGCCAAATAAGAGTACCAGAGCATTGACAGTTTGTATTGCTGGTGATTCTTGGTTGTTGAAAACCGATCCAGTGTTGACCACATGAAATTTAACAAATGCTGTCAGTAAAGATGGTGTCCTAGAAATCATTAATGCTTTATATAAATTTTTTAATGCTTCCGATTCTTCACCGATTCAAATGATTTCATCAAATTTTTAAGATTAGGAACTGTTAAGAAACGTGGAGACTCGGTCCACCGAATTTAATTAGCTTCTAAATTAAGTATCCCACATACCGCTCCCCTACCATACCCACCTACCGCTCACCTACCACATCCTATCTATCGCTCACCTACCTCCCACCTACCGTTCTCATGGTTTCTATAAATAGTCTCTTTCGGTTTAAACGAAATGAAAGTCAAGCAAAACCAAACCAAGTCACTTGAGAGCTAAGAGAAAGAGATGAAGAGAGAGAGAAGAAAATAAAGATTTTCTTGTAAACGTTGAGGCGCTCGACGGTGTAATTTCTCAAAGAAATAAATCCTCTGCAGCTCCGTGGACGTAGACAAATTTATCGAACCACATAAATCTGTGTGTCGCTTTGGTATTTTTTCTGCGTGCAATTTTTCTCGTTTCATTTTTCACTTTATTTCCGTTGTTTTTTCACAACAAGTGGTATCAGAGATTTAGTTCGAATCTAAGGAAGAATGATGGATGGAGATGAAGTGATGACATCGGGGATCAAGAAGTTCAATGACACAATTTTTTCTTACTGGTGGATGCAGATAGAGGACTACCTCTATGGGAAGAAACTTCATTTTCTGTTACTGGGAAAGTGAGCAGAAAAGTTTAGCGAGACGGAATGGAATCTGTTGGATCAAAAGGTTCTGGGGGTTATACAATTAACCCAGTCTAAATCGGTTGCCCGTAACGTCATCAAGGAGAGGACTACTACAAATCTCATTGCGGCTTTATCAAGTATGTATGAAAAGCCATCGGCGAATAACAAGGTGCATTTGATGAAAAAGTTATTCAACTTGAAGATGGTGGAAAGTGTCTTTGTTGCTCAACACCTGGATGATTTCAATACTATCACAAATCAATTGTCGTCTGTTGAAATTGATTTTGATGATAAGATACGTGCACTGATATTGTTGGCTTCATTGTCAAATAGCTGAGAAGCCATGAGGATGGCAATTAGCAGTTCTGCAAGTAAATCCAAGCTGAAATATGATGATATTCGTGATTTGATTTTGGCTAAGGAGGTGCGCAGGAAGAATTCTGGTGAGGCCTCGTGTTCAAGTTCGGCGTTGATTGTTGATTCCAAAGGGAGATCACCAGATAAAAACTCAAACCATGGAAGATCAAAATCAAAGTCAGATCATCAGAAAACCTGCTGGAATTGTGGTAAGGCTAGCCACATAAAAATAAACTGCATGAATCATAAGAAGGAGAATGATGGCGCTAATGTTGTAACTGAATAAATACATGATGCATTATTGCTGGCAATTCACAGTTCTGTTGATGACTGGATACTGGATTCAGGGGCTTCTTTCCATACATCTTTCCACCGTGAATTAATGCAAAAATATGTTGCAGGTAATTTTGGGAAGACACATCTGGCTGATAGAAAAATTTTGGACGTGATGGGAATGGGGGACGTTGATATTGCACTCCCTAACAAGAGCAAATGCACTTTGCAAAAGGTCAGACACGTTCCTGAGTTGAAGAGAAACCTCATCTCTATTGGGCAGTGGGCAGCTTAATGAGGGTGGTCAAACGTAGGAAGGGAGAGAAGAAAATAAAGATTTTGTTGTAAACGTCGATGCGCTTGACGGTGTAATTCCTCGAAGAAATAAATCCTCTGCAGCGCCGTGGACGTAGGCGAATTTGCCAAACCGCGTAAATCTATGTGTCGTTTGTGTCGTTTTGGTATTTTTTCTGCGTGCAATTTTTCTCATTCCATTTTTCGCTTTATAGCCATCATTTTTTCACAACAGGAAGAACAGTATGGCAATTGCTGCTCTAAGATTGGTTTTGGAGCAAGAGTTTGATCAGTTCCTTTAGATTTCAACACAGTTTATCACCAATTATTGCTATTTTTTAGGGATTCGATCTGTTTTGAGCTGGTAGTAATTATGTAGGAAACATTCATGTTTTTTCTAAATTGAAATCTAGCTCTTTGGTGCATTCTCTGGAGTTGTTTGATGGTACTTATATTGGATCCAATAAGTATGCTTCTTCTACTGCGATTGAATCTCTTAAAGAGAGTATATTGGCTTGATGGCTTGCGGGCAAACAAGTTGTTCCAAAGATAATAAATGATTTGAAGCTTATAAATGTTGGGAGAATTTTAAAGAATAATAGAACCCTTGCAGAGTCCATGGTACATGTTGACAAGCTTTCTAGTGGCGTAATTACAATGCATGTCATTGTGTGGCCACCTAAAATCGTTAGAAGAAATGGGTTGCAACTTTACCCAGAAATTGAGAATCTATTTCATATGCTTACTATTTTTCAAGTCATTTTGCTCTGCTGGAAACTTGGTAAATGGTCAGACAGACCATTTTGGAGTTCTTCAGGTAGAGGAATCAGCTGACAAAGCGTTGATCAGGAAGCAAAATCGTAAGATTGCTCTTCTGATTTATCCGGACAAAAACAAGTTCACTGGTACAAAAGTTGCCTTGTTGGTGAAGCATATGATGTAAGCCCGATCGTGGCCGAGGCATTGGAGGACCGTAAAGTTACCGTAGAGTAAACAAGTCAGACGACATCAAACTTCATGTCAGTGAGATCTCTCCAAAACCACTTCATAAGAATATATATATATATAACACTATCATAATAATTCACTCTTTTTGATTTACCAGAATTATTCGGATGAGGTAACATACAATTGCTAACGAGAATTCTCTGGTTTAAATAAGTCTAACAACTTGCATAGACTAAGTAAATCCAAAATCAACAACGATGTCGAGTCAACGAAAGCATGGGATCTTGGCCGTTGTGGCTTAACATAAAATGAAATTTTTCTTACAAATGCTTTAATAATATTAAGATTAATCGATTTGATAAGATAACAATAAAAATAACAACAGTACCTTAGGATTAGCTTTCTGAGGAGTGGTTTTCTGTCTTCTATTCATAGATAAATAACAACACACCATATGACTTCGAGGTTATTTGACTAGCACGACGTAAATCCTCACACAATCTCTTAAGTTGTCACACAATCATATAACGTGTGATATAAGTCTTAAACTCTTTTAGGATTCCGAGATTACTGTCAATACAACGTAAATCTTCATATCTTCTGGGGTTATTTGCATAGGTAATGCAAATTTAAGTCTAAAATGTCTAAATAATTTACAGGACTGAAAGATTATATAACTTACTCTTCAAAAAATGTAAAGCTAAACCATAAGTTAGTTTGAGGTGTCACTAAATCTTTTTAGTATCTTCGACTTCTCCTACCTTTTTGCTCATTCGGACTCCAAAAATAACTATTCTTACTTGAGATATTCCCATTTGATATTCCTACAAAAAATTGTGAAAGCTCGATGTTGAATTCTTGAGGTGAAATGTCGATCTTAATTGAGAGTTTTCATAAGTGACTTCGGTTGCTTAAGATATTATTAACTATAAAGGCTTGCCTCAATAGAAAATTAGGTACCCAGGTAAAATAAATCTTAACTAATTCTTATGTTAGATAAGGGTATTCTTGGTCACATATAAAAGGGTTTCACAGACCAAATGATGTCATAAGTTCTTTAGTTTATGTAATCAGGCCCACTGTCAAGTATTATGCTTACTTTTTAAGTTGATGTATTACTTGTAGTGTTGTGTTCGGTTACTTAAACTTTTAAATGTATGAGATTCTTTTAGTCTTATTTTTCAAAATTAAAAGATTATTTTTTAAAACTAAAATTTTATACATATTAAATAATAATTATATTTTAAGAGAAAACTTAACCGATAAATTCTGGCGACTCCGTTGGGGACTATTTTTCTCTCGATCTTCGATTAGGTGGTTTTATTTTCATACATCGATAGTGTGTCTATGTCCCTCATGGGCCAGAATACTATTCTTTCGTTGATATACTTTGCTCATTCCTTTCTTGAGGAGGTATAATCAACTATTCCTTGATTTTGGAGCCAACTGTTTAGTCATCTTTGAATAGAGGGGTTCCAAAATATCTAAATTTTATAGTGGGTTGGACCCCCAATAGGGTTGTAGATTAGGAGTGATAAGCGAATGTAACCTAAGTGAGTTTGTTGTGAAATTGACCCCTTCCATTTTTGTACTGGTTCCTATATTTCACATTCATTTCACTCTCTTTGCGAGTTTCTCTTATTTTTACAAGTCTATGCCAAATTTTATTTCTAAAAATCTTCTTGATAACATGGAACTTCAAACTTAAGAAAAGAGATTCAAAATCAAAATTAAACAAAATTATAAAATCAAAATAAATAAAATTCATTCAAAAAATAAAAAAAGAAATGACATTTAAAATAAAAAAGAAGAACAAAACAAAAAAGGGAAAGTCGCATTAAAAAAAAATCAAATATTACTTGGATAAGTTTTCGAAAGAAATGCCTAGTGTAACAAATAATTCACGAGGAACTTTGTTTTTTTTGGAATCTCCACAACCAATATGGAGCATTAAATCAATTTTGACAAATACTTCAATGTTTACAAATTTCAAAGAAATGTCCTTTGGAGTTGACCTCCTCATTTGTGGATCGATTGAACCTGCCTACAATTAAACTTGTCACATTGTAGAGATCAACGATCAAGTTTCTAACAGATTTTGGTGAAATCAAAGAAATTTTTTGAAATAGATCATTCACAATAATGAAGTTGGACACTACAAAGGTCATGCAACCATCAGTTTGGAGAAGAGCTCATTGTCAATCATACAACATAGCCAATTGATGCCGGTCTCATTATTTTCTTGTTCGCTCTACAAAAGGTCATACAATTCTCAAGAGATCTGAGTAGTAAATGCAGAAAAGAAATAGATATACAAAAAAAAAGGAAAACACAAAAAAGGACAAAATTAAAGATCATTTTATTGCAATTCAATGAGAGGGTGAAAACAGACGAGGATGAAGGAGAAGAAATATGATTATTGAAAGCGGAAAGAAACTATGGAGTCCATCAAGTTTTAAAAAGGGGACTGTCACTAATAAGAAAGATTATTTGAGACCTCTTCCCTATTAAGGGATAGTAGGTTTCATCTTTTGACTACTTATTTGAGACCTCTTCCCTATTAAGGGATAGTAGGTTTCATCTTTTGACTACTTATTTGAGACCTCTTCCCTATTAAGGGATAGTAGGTTTCATCTTTTGACTACTTATTTAAAAGAAAGAAACTTTTGGTTGTCCGGTATTCATTCAGCATTCGAAAAGCTCACTCAAAAGGAGAGATGTTATGTTATCCAGATTTTGCAGATAACTTGACACCAATGAAAAGAATTTTTTTTTAAAAGAAAAAAATTAACTCAGATGTTCAACATTCAATCAAGAAAGGGGAAATTCATGATAAATGTTATGGTTTTTAAATAAGATTACAACTTAAAGGAAGAATGAAATTAAGGCCCTATTAGTTAGGTCCTTCACTTTCAAGAACTTTGACTGGGTCCTAAAAAAATTTTAAAATAAAATGGATGATTAGAATACATATAATTGACGAAAAATATCTCAAGTTCTTTTAATTTTTATACCAAATGATTGGGTCCTAATTTTTGAATGAGTTATAATATCTCAGAATTCATGTTAAGAAATATTCAAGAATTATGAATTAGGGGACTTCATACATTCAAAATTTTTAAAAGAAATATGGTCTACCAAATATAGTAATTCTCAAAAAAAGAAGGGGAGCAAAGAAAAGAAAAAAGTAAAAATGAATTTTGTGAAAGACTCCCTTAGAAGAAACTTGAGGTGAGCATAAAATTAAAAATTAGTGTTTCAAATTAGACATTTAAAATCTTTAGAAGAAATATGCTCTACTAGATATAATAATTCTCACAAAAAAAAGGAGGGATAAGAAAAGATTAAAATAAATCATATGAAAGGTTCCTTGAGAAGAAGCATGAGGTGAGCATAAGATCAAAAATTAATATTTGGGCTTAGACATTTAAAACCTTTAAAAGAAATATGTTTCACCAGATATAATAATTCTTAGGAAAAAAAAAGCTTTTGCAAATCAGCATATAGGAAAATGATAAAAATAATTATTCTAAAAAAATCGTATAATTGTTAAATTAGGTGTACTTAGATATATATTTAACAAGAATAGAGCTCCTTTAAAATTTTATTTTCATCTAATACTTCTTAAATTTTTTAAAAATTTAAAAGAAGAGGAATTGGAGTGTTTACTTTAAAAAGATGATAGTGAAATTCACTCATAAAGTTATGTGTTAAGGATTGAAACATTCATCCTAAAGAATGAAAAGGAGGTAAGAAATTGTGAGGAGAAGCTTGAGGAGAAGCCTTATCAAAAATTGGTTTCATTAGTTTCTTTTTAAATTTTCAACTCCATTACTTTCCTAAGATTATTTATGTTTAGGAAGTAATAGTAAACTATTTAAAGGGAGTGTTTAGATTCTCTTTATTTACCATCTTGTGGATCCTATTTAACATTTGCTAATTTATTTTCAAAGTAAATATGATTTCAAATTTTATTGGTTTGATTCGAGATTTCTTATACATTTAGTCTAGACTTATTTGCTAATGAGTTATACTTTCATCACTATGAATCTCTTAAGGCATGATTGTTGATAATTTTTTATGAAACCCACTCCTATAAGTCAATTAAATTATAATTTAAGCTTTAGTGTTAATTGACGATAAGCAACTTTTAGGTTTTTGGGGAATTTTAATGTGTAGATAGTTATGCTAATATTTATTTATGATTTACACATTTTTATAGATGAGATTACACTTTAAAAAAATGTAAGTTTATGTTTTTCTTGTAAATACAACAAGTAATGGAACTGAGGAAATATTGAGGCGACTTGCAGCAAAGGAGCATATTGAGGACCGGTACCTAGGTGTCGGATCCATGGTCGCCTAGGCGTAAGTCTTTACTTGGAAAACCCAAGAGGCTGACACCTAAGCACCAACCATTGAGCGTTTAGGCACCCATGCCTTTTATATCAAATAAAGAGACTAACACCTAGGTTCCAGCCCCTGGGAGCCTAGACACCGACAACTTTGGGCCTAGGCGCCAACAACTTCACTCCTAAGTGTCGGTAACTTCCTGGAGTAGTATTAGCAGTTTGAGAAGCTTGTCGTGGGGAGTTGTATAGAAAGTTGTGGGTGCTTTTATGTTGTTATATATGAGTCTATAAATACATATATGGGGTTGAATTTTGAGAATTGATGCAGGTAGGACTTAGGATTGATGTGGTATGGTCATTTGAGGGTTTAGTTTGTTGTAGAGTTTCATCTTCTTTTCCTAATGAAGAGGATAGCGAGTGTCTTTAGTAGTAGCAGCCCTGAAGCTAGTACGAGCATTTATTGGGCATCTTCGAATCATTTTAAAGTAAAAATATATAACTTTTACTGTGTCTTGTTTTTATCTTTCTGTTATAAACATTGGATAGTGGATTTCTCTTATTTTAATGAATCTGTGTGGTGTTTTTCTCATGCTTCTTTAGTAGATTTCTTAACATTTCACTGTGATGATTAACTAGGATACATAGGAAAGTAAGGTTCTTTTGAATTACTTTTAATTTTTAAATGTGATCATTAACCTTTTGATCTTCATTTACTTTTCATTCTAGCCAAGTGAAATGTTAAAATGTGCTGTAATATATAATGACTCAAGAGAGCTACGGTAGAATCAACTAAGTTAGTCACATTAAGCTATGGGGTTTAGGTTGATATGCCTTTTAGAAAGATGTAAATGTTAAGAAAATATTCTTTGATGGGTTAATTATGGGATATAAAGAATTAAATTTGTTTTAATCAATCTTCTTTAAAAACTAAGCAAGGTTAAAGAGGAATATTGCTCTTATTTGTCACTAAACTTTTCTAATTTGATTTTATATTTCCTATAATCCACTTACATCATTACAGAGGAGGGTATCCTAAGAACTTGATATTCAGCTTTCCTATAATCCACTTACATCAATATAAGGGATGGATGACCAATTGAATCTAAAGCGGTTGATCAACATGTAGCAGTCAATCAAACCCAAATGATTGGGTGATTCACCTAGTATGGCCGATCAAACCAAATGCAAGTGATCGACATATGTCAGTGAATCAACCCAAAGGATTGGGTGATTAGCCCAGGATGACCCATTAAAACCAAAGCGGGTGATCAACACATAGCGGTCGATCAAACCTAAAGGGCTGAGTGACCAACATGATCGACCGATCAAAGTGAAGTGCTCAAGAAATCACACAAACGATATGTAAATGATCCCATTGCAATAATGCCACGAGTGAGCACACATATGCAATACATCCCAAAATGTTTTATGACCCATCAAACCCATCAAACGTGCTCACATAGGTACCTAGGGTTGATGCTCTTGGATCCATAACATAGTCGCCTCTGACTTTGGCATGGAAATGTTGAGGACTTCTAACTTCAATTTTCTCATGAGGGAAGTCGTTCACCATTCTTAGCTCAGACTAGCTACAAATCTTTTTCTATTTTATGAACTTCCCAAATCTTATAGGAAGGGCTAACTATGAAACTTTTTCTATCCTTCAAGATTGAACTCGCCCAATCCCTCCAAGGAAGGTTGGAAGTGCCAAAATCATGAGAAATTTGGGATTCCAAACCACTTAGGTATGGATCTAAGGCACGCATGAGAAAACTCTCGGATTCACTAGGAGTGTCAACTGAAAGTTTCCTAACCTAGGGCTACCTCTAGAAAATCAATGACCAATCCAAGTGAGTGTGACCCCATCGAATAGTGTCTGTAGGCCCATTCACCCTGTGTGGTTGACTAGACCCATAACACCTAACCTAAACAATCCTTAGAGCCGGCTAAGAAAGAAACCATGAAGGTTTTAAAGATTCTCATGATCTTGGAGGTTGTGAGTGTGTTTGTTCAAGTAGGAGGAAGCTCTTCTAATGATAAGAGAGAAGCCCACATTCTGGCGGTGCTCCGACTATACTTCCCCAAGCTACGATGAAGCTCTTTTTAGTGAAGGAGAGTAGCCACCTTGCTTCTTTGCTAGCCAAGCTCTTTCTTAAGAAGATCTCTTGGCACACTTAAGAAAAGTGGTTGAGGAAAATGAAGGAGATAAGGAAGAAGAAGTTTCGAAAGGGAAGTAATGAGGGAGATAAAATCCCTTAGATTTCTTTTCTTGAGAAAGATGAGGATCTTCCTTCCTTGATCTCTCCAAGAAGCTTTCTCCCAAGAACCTCCAAGCTCTCCAAAGAAGGTACCTTCAAGCTCTCCTTCGACCGACCAAAAAAAATTTATATATCTCTGGGGGGAAATGAGGCTCCCCAAGGTTAAGATCAGCTCACCTCCTCCATTTAACCATAATGTCCTCATTAGACCATTTTGGATGCATCTAATGGAGGGCTAAAAGAGGTATTGTCCAACCTCTTTTAACATCTCCAAAACCCATCATCACAAACCAGCAATTTCAGCTACCTCAAGGGACAAATCAATGTCAAAAAAGAAGCTTTTTCAAGATGTAATAATAGACTAGCACTAGGAACCGTGACCCGAACACTTAGGCCCCTAGTCTGGCACCATGGAGCTAGACCCCTAGCTCCTAGGCGCCAACCAAGTGGCACCTACTTTCTCGCCTCTTGGGAAAAGGCTATTTTTAGCTATTTTTGGAGCCTAGGTGTTTGGGACCAGCACTAAAAATTATGGCCAAACTTCTAGAGGCTCAATTTTAAATGTCCCAAAAGGCATTTTGGGTGCCAAAGTGCTAGGGGTTGACGCCTAGTCACTGGTCTAGCCTTGAAATCCTTATTTACACTAGGAGCGACAGAAGATTTTCTCGATCCTTAACCTATGGGAGACCTTATATTGGTGAAATTTACTCTCATATCTTCAAAAATGGACATTTTGATTAGTCATTAATCCGAAAAATCTTTGTCAATGGTCACTCTAAGCCCCAACACAGGTAAGGCGTCCCAAACTCTTACTTTCCTGTAGCGCACGCAAGAGGACTTCACGACCTCCCTTGGTCATGAGAGGCTTCAGACAGACCAGTGATGACTTCTAAACAACTGAATAGGAACCAAGTATATTTTACATTATGAATTAGCCCCTCCAATGGTAGGTTCACATGAGTAATACTAAATCACAGAAATCCCAGCTCCTTTCCCCAAACAAATGCTAGAGAGTCTCAGGTGGGTGTCTTGAGCTACAGGATGCTACAAACAAATTGTATACTATCTCAAGTCATGCAGGTAGACACCTTACACTCGTGACATCAAAAGATGATGCCGGCAGTCGCATAAGAAGTGAATTACATCGGTCATAGTTGTTCACGTAAGTTGTAGTGAGGAGCTGCAATAGCATCAGTTAGCCATTGAGGTCGTAGTTGGAAGCTCATGAGCATTGAGACACATAAGTTATTGTTGTTCACGTACGACTTAATGGGGACCTACAATACCATAAATTGGATATCAAGGTCGTATTTGATGTTGCATCAATAGTAGGTTGCACAGAGACTTCACATGTTGACATACGACGTAAGAAGAGAACTTCAAGAGTCTAGAGAAAATTGTCGTGTTGTAAATCTGTCGATTGTAAGTAGTTAACACAAGTAGTTATCGCCGCATCTTTGTTACAATGCTATTCATTTTCGCGTGTTAAAGCAATGGTGTTTCATTGTATTTGGGTGCAAAGTTACAACATATCTATGGTGCATTATTACACGTCGTAACAACATATACAAGGTGCATCGTTGTACCATTTTTGTGAAACATCCTTACACCAATGATGGTCGACAACAGCTCATGTGTGGTTATTGATGGTGGTTAGCAGCTATAAAAATTTTATGTTAGTGTTAGTTTTTGAATTCAAAAGAGCTCTCGGATTCCACTCCTCCTCCTTCAAGTCTCGATCTCCCAGAGTTTTATTCTTTCATTCATAGAGAGAGTGTGGCTCTATTACAATCTCTTTATAGAATATGAGAGTAGTATCTTCTATAAATAAGGCATGAATCTGAGTCACTCCAACTTACGACCCAAAATGAATCCCTTGATCGGATGATATTTTAGGGACATACCTTAATGATGTTAGAATCAAATGATCTTGAGCTCATTAAATTTTTCTCATTAAAACACTCTATTTGACTAAGAGCTTTTTAGATTTGGAATCTATTTAATCTTCTCATTGACCACCCAAATCTTCTAAAAGTTCTTCAGTAGCTTGATTTTGACCTGATTTGACTTGAATTAAATCAATTTTTGTATCATTTGGTTTGTGATGTTCGTCTTACCGAGTCGACCTGTTTGACTGTAAGCTACCTGAGATTAAAGTTCTGGTAATTATTAATTTGAATTTTAATAATTCTTGTTAAGAAAAAATCTCAAGATTCATGCTAAATGTCTCGAGATTTGTAACACATGGCTAATTTTTTATTACTTATCAATTATAATAATTATTTATTCTTTAAGGTTAAATTTCTTAAGAACATAACTTTTTACTTTTTGTTGTGAATAAAATGAGCAAATTCATACATAAATGAAAAATATAAATAATAAATTTACTTTGATTATATATATATATATATAACATTTTACTCTTGCATGGAAATGTGTATTTTACTTTTTAAAGAATTTAATTGTGGTATTTTTGATGAGATATAAAGGATTTAAATATGAAAAAGTATGAGCTTAATACGCACTATAAAGAGAACTTAATCCGATAAGCTCAGGCTGGTGCTTTAACAGCCTTTTCAAGTCTGATGTAATACTTCTTATCTTAGATTGAGCGTTTATTAGGCCTGAAATACGTTTGTACCTCTAAGCTAAAGTCTATAGCTTTGTTTTTGTATTGTTGCGTACTTCAATCAAATGAAGCACATCTATTAAAGAAAATCGTTAATTATTCCATCAATGGAGTACATGCCAAGTACATAATTCTGCATTTTTTTTTTCATTATAGAACTACGTACATTATCCACACTTCATAGGTTCTCGAGTTAATAATGACAATATTCAAATTCTAGATTTAATTATCAATGCTAAAATTAGCACTATTAACTTTAGTACTTCTTCTAAAATAACGAGAGGTATTATTAGTGGATAAGACCACTATTTTTATTAAATACATAAAAAAGCTTGCATTTTTATTCCTTTTTAACTTTATTTATGCGCGAGATAAAAAAAGTATACAGAAAATGAAACTGATCCTCATTTACACCTGATATGTCATAAAAAAAGTATCTTAATTATGCACCATTATTGACACGCATTGAACTAAGAGCTTCAAAAATTAAATCCAAAACTATCTACGCTCAAATTCAAATGAGGTAACGTGATAAGAGATGCCAGCTGATATCAAACATAGCTCGATACGAGTCCAAATGAGCCCAAATTGTACACTTAAATCAAAAGAAAATTTTTTTAAATATATTTTGGGATCAAATAATCTCCAAATCTAACAAGGCTATAGTCAAATTGAGTGTATTGATAAGACAGATCTAATGAGCTCAATATCACTTAATTCTGACATCCTTAAGACACCTTAATACTCATAAAACCTTATATGATCAAAGGGATCACTCATAAAAACTTATCTACTTTCTTCATGAAAAAGAGAACATGGACTTGGACCTCAAGGAAAATGCTGAGAAAACTCCAAGCACTTGAAGGTTTTTGAGCTCCACCACCGTCAGACCACTATCGTCGAGCTACCACCACCACTAACTAGGTCATCTCCATTTGGCTCTCACCACTATTGGACCACTGTTACCGAGCTAGCATTATCGCTACCGTCGGACGACCATTGCCCGGTCACCATCTTTATCGCCATTGAACCACCTCCAATACCAGACCACCTTGACCGCCGTCAGACCTTCATTGTTATCGGACTGTCGTCACTGCCTTTAGACTACAACTGCCTGATAACCACCATCATCACTACCTGACAACCGCCGCCACTGCTGGCTGACCAACACTGTTGCCATCGTCATATGGCCAACATCGCCACTACACAACCATCGTCTCTAGACCATCGTCATTCGGCTACCAACATCACCACCGACGTACACCAACCCACTATTACATGGCAACCATCATTGTCACCGCGGAACTATCACCATCTAGCTACCTCCATTGTCCAATCACCGCCATTGCTTTTTCGGACCATTGACGTCAGGGCGACGCCACTTCCCCAATGCATTATACCAAGTAGAAGTCATGTCAACAACCCCCCACTTCTGTAAAATATTTTCTGTCTAGTCAAGAGTCGGTAAAGTCTTGTATCCTTACATGAAAATAGTGAATTCATTTCAAATGTGCTAGGCCTCCGTAATTTTTATCATTTGAAATTTTCCACATAAAAACTCTTGTTGTTCTCTTTGTTAATTTCTCTACTAAACGGTTATTTGCGCAATACTATGATGTTAATATATCATTCTACCAAAAATTTACTGAAACAATACTAAATTTGATTCATATATATTAACATACAAATACATGTACTTATCTTTAGTATATTATTATTTCAAATCCCATGATAAAACAAATATATATTAGGTTAAATGATTTGGCGCATGAGAAAAAAAAATCTTCCACTCTTTAGGCCAACTACCGAAGGATACCGATATCTCACCAACTACTTCACCCCACAACCCCACAGCCCCACAGCCATTGACAACGTCTACTAACGTGCCTTCTAAACAAATAAACATCCTTTAAATATTATTCCATTCATCCTCAACTGCTCCACCCAACCTAAAACCATGATCGTCATGCCTCCAACCATCCATTTAAGAATATCAATGATTCACTTATAAGTTAATTAAATTTTAATAATTAATAATATTGGTATCTAACATAGGGGGGAAAATATAAAAGTAATTTCAAGCTTATGTAACACCAAGCAATTGAGGAAATAAGATGCAATACTTATCTTTGGCTCACAAAGTATCTGCAATAACTTTTAATGATTAGAAGAGCATAAAGCTATTTTAATCGCACTATTAATGATTATTTATGTTCAAATTAAGCCTTTTATAACATAGATTTAAAACATGTTTTATTTGTAAATTGAAAAACAATATTTATTTATTTATCACCTTTCCCGTGCAACATTAGCGAGATGTTGGTTATAAACAAACAACAAACAAACATCTGAGAGTGCATAAAGAGTATTGACTCAACCAGAGTTTGATCCCAGAATCTGTGGTTAGGTTGAAACGATACTGGCTGCCACTCTAAAGCTCCCGCTTCTCCCTCTCCTAAGGCTAACAATCTCGCTTTAGTTTCTAAGCAGCTGAACCAAATTGGGGATTTTAGTATGTCACCCTAAAATCTCCAATTCTACACCCATCAAAGTATATTTCCCTATTTATTTGCACTTAACCCTATGAACTATATTCTCATCCATGAAATTGAATGTGATTCTAATGTGATTCTTACTTTGTTGTAGAAATCATAGTCATTTCTGATCTTATGTTTCTAAACAAATTTTAACATTACAACAGGTCTAAATTGTAATGTAAATGAAGTTCAAGTAAAAACCATCACATTCATAATTAAATAACATATTAACATGCATCACAAAATCCTATACATGAATCCTACTCATTGCAAAAGAAAAGTAAAATGAAAACAATAACATAATCTTCTCATGCCACTATTTTCAAAGAGGAGGAAAGAGTAAGAAAAGCTACTCATAAAGCACAAAGAAAACACATTGAAAAACTTCATTACATCAAAGCAAATCCACTAGATAAGACTTTATAAAATCAAAAGATAATGAGGAACACAATACACATAGCGTTTTTCCTTTGAAAGAAAGATGAAAATCTCTTCCACAAAGCCTCCCACTGATCCATGCAACACTAGTATAATTCTTTATAAATTCTCTCAAAATTCCCTCTCCAATCTCTCCAAAAAAAGTATAAATCTACATTTCTACTCCTATTCTAAGGCCTCCAAACATTCCTCACGATTTTCCCCTCATACATATGCCTCTTCATCCATGAGAGGCATCAACTCCTCTATTTTAAAGAGACAGAAAATTCATCATTTTTTCCAAAAGAGACATCTTTTCATTCTAATAGACAAATCTCTTCATCCAAGTGACATATCCCTTCATTCAAGAGTCTTTTCCAAGTGTTTAGATTCATTGAACAACTCCATGGGGCATTTGATTCACTTAGAGCCTTCTAAAACATCTCAAAATAGTGAAACATTTCCAAAAATATGTCAAACCCCGTCGCTGACACCTCCGGCGCCGTTTCTGACGCTCTGGTGCCTGTTCTCTAGATTTTGGTGCCTCTAAAGCCACCCTACAGCAACTCCACTATTTCACTCCATTTGCCTCTGTTCCAGCTTCGTTTCACCCAATTTCAGCTGTGTTTCGCCCCTAACAGATATACCTACAAGATAAGCTTGAAAATAATCTTTCTTTAAAGTGCAATTTCATTCAAAATTATGTGATAAGTGTAAATTCGATTAAGCATAGAAAGACATTCAAAATGTGCCAGGTTAGAATTTTCTTTCTTGCTCATTCTTACTCCAAATTGCACCATTTTTAGTTCCTTTTCTCCAAAATTCCATTTCTTGCACCTAAAGTAAAAAAATATACAAAATACCTTCCCTTAAAGTGTAAAATAATTGAAAATGTGCATAAAATGAGCATTAAATATACTCTAAAAATTGGTAATTTCTAGGTGTATCAGCGAGTATGTCCTCTGAATTTGTTTTCATATTTATATTCTTCAATAAAATATTAATGACATAACAAATTAAGTCTTGAGCAAAGTGGTACCTCACATTAATGCTCTTGGTACAATAGAAATGGATTCGTTATCAATAATATCACACTCAGCCTAACACAAAACAAATTGGGAGACTTCTGGTCAATTCCTAAGTCATCTAATAAGCATTGCATCCATATTACATTTTTCATCACCTCCATTAAGTATTCAACCTCTACGGTTGATAAAATAATGAAAGAATGAAGAATCAATCTCCAACTGACTGGAACTTCTAAAAATATAAATGAATAGCTAGTCAAAGACTTGTGTTTATCTATATCATTTGTATAGTTTGAACCATTGTAGCACACATAAAAATTAGAAATAGTTAATTGATTTGTAAAAAATAAGCCAACATCAAATGAACCCTTCAGATATCTGAAAATATTCCTCACAATCTATCAATCAGTCCTTCTTGGATCAAACATGAATCTGCTTGTAAAACCAACTGCATTTGCATGATTATTGTTTGATTAGGAGACTAGCATAGTCCACCTATCAAAATTATTGATGATTATCCGATTGAGAGTTAGAGATTTCTAAAAACACTTCACCAATTGATGGAATAGAATCGTAATTTGTGAGGTGAATTTAAGAGAGTAACGCTATTTGGAGATAAGAGAGAACAATTGGGGCAGTCTGAATTTGAGGCTAGTTATCAAGGATTTCTGAGTTGGCATTTTGATCCTCAAGATCCAGCTTGAAAGTGATGCCTAAGATATTGTCTCCCTGAGGACGTTAAACCAAGTGTTACCTTCAAAGGCAACCAAAGTGTTATCTTATGATTTGCATTTTTTGTTTTTGAGTATCATGTTTGTTTTTTCGTTATGTTTGTTGTTTGTGTGAATTATGTTGTCTTGTTATCCACAAAGTAGTAGATTACTGTTAGGGGGAGGAGAACAAAGTGTAAACATTTAGTATATGTATACACTGGTGCACCCGTGCCAGAGTTAGGGCATATCCGTGCCTCATACGTCTCCCTTGCACCTTTGATTCAATGCCTTCGCATTAGATCTAGAGAAATTCTTGTTCCCAAAAACCAAAGAGCATGGAAAACCCATGTTAACTCTATAGTACACCCATGTTCATGCCAACACACCCACACAGACCTCTTGGCACATCCACACCCTTCAATAGACATGCATGCCCTATAAATGATATGGCACCCTCACTGGTTAATGCGGCGCACCTGTGTCTGATCTCGATACAAAGGCGTGCCCACACTAGTATCGTAGAGCACCCACTATGAACCTTTTTAAAGCCTTTTTTTTTTATTTTCCAAACTTCTCCTCCACTTTCCCTTTCATGAAAACACTCTAGAGGATGCCTAAGTTGTAGGAAACCACCAGTGGAGGCTGTATGACTATGAAGAAAGGTCCGATCTACAATCCTTAGCTACTAAGAGGTACATTTTTTATTTTTTTTAACAAATTTAACTGTGCATTGTGACACACTTTCCTCCTATATTTGGAATGGATCCAAAAAGCAAAGGTAAGAATAAGGAATCTAGCATTGATGACATGAGGTTCATAAGTGTGAAGGCCACTAACTGCTTTAGCAATCTTCTTCCATCGAGAAAATTAATCTTGGAATGAGCGTCTTCGGTATCGAGAGGGGGAATTCCCAAATAGATAGAGGGAAGAGGTTGGGAGAGTTTACACTATAAAGATTTACCTACCATTATTCCTACTATTTGTGAGTTCCTTGTTAGTGCGATGGAGCTGGTGGATGACAAGGTTTTTATGTAAGGGGAATGTGTGGATTATGACCCTGACACACTACATGCCTATTTAAACATCCCTCATGTTCCATTTTGGACGTTTTCAGACTTCTTGGACACTAATTACTATGAAATTTATAATTTCTCATGAGTGGATGAGCCTAGTGGCGAAGGTGGCAGGAGAGAATTATAAATTTGCCAAGCTCTTTGTATAAGGAGTCCAAGGCTAGCCACTAATTCATATGTGTCAATAACATGCCCACCAAGAAACTCACAAAAGTAACCAAGGATCGGCCTTTTTGAACTAATATATTTAGAAGGGCACACCACTCAATATTGGCTAGCTCCTCACTTCCTCTCTAGGTCATATCATTAATGACGGCACTATAATAGGATTGGGTCTCCCATACCTGGTAACTGTTTTGTACAACTTTGTGATCTACTAGGTGGTCAAGGTAAGGAGTTCCTAGAGACTTTGAGGGCTATCACGTGTGAGAACATTTGGACTTGGAAGCATACTTAGTTATGTGAAGATGGTTCAGAGTGTCAGAAAGGTAGTACGTTGAGGAGAGATGAACAACATCACAACCTTGGATGATAGGTGAACTTGTCCAACAAGCTAAGGAGATGATGTATGAACTCTTTGGGCTTAGTTATAATGCACACCAGCATCATAGGTGGGTTATCCACCACATCGAGCAGTAGCGGAGGAACTATGAGTATCGTTATTTGTACGTCATAGTGCAAACTGAGATGTATAGGTGGCAGAGATGCTCGGTTTGACAGAGCCCTTAGAGTTCACAACACCACCTTCATACGATCCATATCAGTTTGAGTTGGATATAATGGATGAAGACGAGGATGAGAATTAGTGGGTTGTTACCAGATAACAAAGATTTGATAGGGAAGAGTGTCATTTTTATTTTGGCATTGTGTAGTTCACATGAAAGACTTTTAAGTGAAGTACTTTTTGGCATTTTGATTATGTTATTCCACTAGTGGTTGCATGTACCTTGATTATTCATCATTTGATATGATTTTTTCTAGGTCTATATCGCTTCTCTTGCTGCTGATCTATATTTTTTGTTTAGTTTCATGTACCTTGCAAGCATGTTTCTTGATCTCATATTTTACTACAGATTGTTGAAACTAACTACTTATTATTTTTTTGAAGTTCTACTCAGACAAGTTGGTATAGAGATGTAAACAAGTATGACGAACCAATTTTGGGTGAGGGAAGTCACACCATTAGTTTTACTTAAATAATTCTATAACTTTGTTAGAATCCATTTGTTGCTAAATTTAATTAGTCTTAATCCTTTATTAATGAAAAGTAAGATTGTATTAATGCATTGTGTGATATGTGTATAATACCAGCTTTGTGCCTAAAGTTATTTCCTTTTCCCGGAAAAAAAATCTCTAAGACTATGAAACATATTAGTAATCCTTAGATTTTTTTTCAAACCTTACTATTTTCGTTTCAACAAGGGATGAACTTTAGCTTGATAGAGTTTTTTTAAGAACCAAAGAGCAGATTGAGGGGTAAGGAAACAAATGGTTAAGGAAGGAGTAGGAAACCTAAAATTTGAAAAGCAAAAGAAAGGAATAAATAATGTTTTGCTTAACCAGATATAATAATTCTTTCATGCTTAAAAAGAAAAAAATGTATACTCATAAAAAGAGCTAAAAGAAAATTAAAAGTTCCTTGAGAAGAAGCTTAAGGTTGAGCGCTATCATAGTTAAAAGTGGGTAGCCCATGGTCAAATGTATTCTTACATTCTTGGAAAAATCATTAGAACTTTATAAATGCATGGGGAATAAAGGGATAATACAAGGTTAAAATATGAAGTATGTGTTTAAAACATTCTTAGAAAAGTAAGAGGGATTGTAGTCTCACCAATTTTTAAGAATTCTTATGTTTGGAAAAGGTTAAAACACTAGGGGTATAAGCTGTGATTATTTAAGGAAATCCTCACTTAGACATGGAAATCATAAAACCTTAACAAATTTTTTTTAAAATTCATAGATGAATAGAATCATAGAAAGAATAGAACCATGTTTTTTTTAATCTAAGTCAAAAGGATTACCTGACGGCCAGTAATAAACAAATTTGATGGATTTGATATAAGCTAGATATGTGATATTTCTATGGCACATTTTCTCATGTTCTTAGATATTTTATACTAATATTATGTTTGAGAAGGGTATTTTTATCGTAGATGTGCAGGAGATAGAATGGCTGTGAAATTAGAGTGCAAAAAAGTGGGAGAGGTTGAGAGTGTTTATGCTATCAAATTCTACCTGTCATCCTTCCTATTGTTGGTGAGCTCTTTGTTAATGCAAAGGAATATGTGAAACAACAATAAGAGGGAAGTCACACTTTTAGTTGTTCGTAAATATTTCTATAGCTTTCTAAGATTCCAATTTTTGCTAAATTTTATTAGTCTTAATCCTTTATGTATGAAAAGTAAGATTGTACCAAGGCTATGAAATTTATTAAAAAATTGGGATTAAAGTGTATAATACCAGCATTGTGCATAAATAGAATTCTTTTTTCCAAGCATAGAAAGCTCTAAAACAATGAAATGTAATGCTAATCCTTATAGTTTTGGTGAAACCTTACTACTTTCATTTTAATAAGGAATGAACTTTAATTTTTTAGAGTTTATTTAAGAACCAAAGAGCATGTATGGAAACAGATGAAAGATAGAGTCAGAAGCGTAAACTCTAAAAAGCAAAAGAAAGGAACAAAAAGTGTGTTTCTTAACCAGATATAGTAATTCTCTCAGGCTTTAAAAGAAATATATATATAGCTAGAAATAAGAAAAAGATACTAAAGAAGAAGCTTGAGGTTGAGTAATACACCAAAATAAAGTATTGTTTTAAGTACTTATTTTATGCTTATTTTTTATGATAATGCACTTTAAAGAAGGGTATTTTCATGTTTTTGTTTCAGGTATATCAATCTTAGGTATTTCGAGTCATTTTATTTTTAGGCATTTGGAGCAAAAATGATAAAAAGGATGAAATTTGGAGCAAAAAGAGACAATTTTGGATTCTAACGCATGATGCACCACAATCCAGAAAATAGCGATGATGTGTCAGATTAGCGCATGATGTGCCAAGGATGACTTTTTCAGATTAAGGTGGTTCAAGATGAATTTTTGGTGAATTTCAAAAAGACACTTGTTCTACACACCCCTTAGACTGATTAATGCAACTAAATAATTTGGAATGTTCTTTTATGAAGGGATATGACTCTTGGATCAAATGACACATCTTTTGTGTTTAAAAAAATTACTTTTTTAGGGAATTTTGGAGGGAATTTTGAATTCTTTTTCAAAAGAGGCAGCCCAAAATAAAAGAAAAATACTTCTCATTCGTGTGTGTGTGACGTGAGGGAGAGAGAGAGAAAGTTGCATGAGTTAGAGAGAGAGAGAAGAGGAGATTTTCTTCTAGGGTTGTAAGTGGAGAGAGAAGGTGAGAGATTTTTTCTTCATTACTTTTCTAAGAGAGAATTGGGAGTGATTGTAGAGAGAGAAAGGCTTGGAGAGAACTTCTAGGGATTTGCTTGGGAAGGATTGTGAGATAAGTTATATTTTTATTTCTTTTGTTTTGTATACTTGTTTTTATATATGAAATAAATGTTTTATCATATCATTCTCATGAATTCTGAGTAATCTTATTTATCATTCTCCCTACTTTGAAGATATGGTTTTGTGAAGAATAGATTTTATTTTCCACGTTTTTAAATGATAATAATTTGTTATGGTTTGAACTCCAATCTTCATTTACTTTTCAATCTGGCCAATTGAAATGTTATAATTTATTGAGATAAATATGTTCTTAAATGAGATATGATTTCTAAAACATGGGGATAATCACATTTCATTTCTGGGAGAGTATGTCATTGATGGGATTAGGTGTAAATAAATAGAGAAATATACTTTGTTGGATGCCGAATTGGTGATTTTAAGGTGACCGATTAAAACCCCTAATTTGGTTCAGTTGATTGAAAACTAATGCAAGACTGTTAGCCCTTAGGGGAGGAAGTAGTGGGAGCAATGGAGTGGTAGCTGGTATCCTCCCAGCCTAACCACGGAATTAGGGACTAAACTCTTGATTAGTCAATGTCCTTTATAGCACTCGAAAGAGGTTAAGAAATAAAATTGCTCCTATTTGGCACAAAACAGTTTTTAAATATATTTTCAAATAATTTATATTTCTTCACAATTCACACACTCATTGTAAAGGGGAAGGTTGTTTTCTTAAATTTGAACGTTTTATTACAACAACAGAAACTTAGTTTAATTTTTGTAATTTTACTTTTGAAAGTTTAGTATTTAATTTAGTTTAATTCCTGTAGTCTTACATCTGCATTTTAATTAGCATTCATCTAAGTAGTCAATTTTCAAACTTCGCACTTTACTTTTATTTTTTTGGATTTCATTATAAAATAATTTTCATAATTTACTTTAGGATTTTCCAACTTTCCTGTGCAATCGATATCTAGGACTCCATTAGAGCCCTTTATTACTTGAATGATACGTATACTTGCGTTGATATTAAAAGAGATTTTGGCAGTTTAAAAAAAATTTAAAAAATAAATTATTTTTTAATTTTTTTTTAATTGGGATTATATTGCATATTATTATAAATCTGTATGCATCAAGCTTTTGGCGCCATTGAGTGGTGTCAACTTCATAAATATTTGCATATACGAAATCTCGTGTCAAGTTTTTGGCACAGTTGTTGGGGAAGTAACAAAAAATATTAGGATTTTATTTTATTTTAAGAAATATTAGAAAAATTAAGTGTTTATAATTTAATTTAAACATTTTCTTATTTTAGTGTGTTTGCTTATTTTTAATTATTTTCTTTATTTAGTTTATGCGTAGTGTAAGATCTGAAAATTTAGTACCTTACGACTCTTAGTTACAAAGAACTGTTAAAAAAATTTGAAAACAACAAAAAGAGAAAGATCGGTTTAGTAAAATGGCTTACAATTTAAACAATGTTGGAAATGAAAAGAAACATCATCAGAGACCTTTAAGAGATTATGCAAATCCTACAGCATATGAAATTCATTTGAGTTTCCAAAACCATGTTGTAGCTGCCAATTCAATTGAACTTAAACCTGCTATTATCCAAATAGTACAAAACATACAGTTTGGAGGAACATCTACTGAAGATCCTAATTTACACCTTGCTAGTTTTCTAGAACTGTATGCTACATTCAAATATGATGGAGTGTCAAATGATGCCGTCAGACTCAGACTTTTTTCCTTTTCACTAAGGGATAAAGCTAAGATATAGTTAAACACATTAGCACCTGGATCTATCTGAACATGGGAAGATTTATCATAAAAACTTTTATCTAAATATTTCTCACCTTAAAAAACTGTTAAGCTTAGAATTGATATTACATCTTTTTGTCAATTTGAAGGGGAATAAATTTATGAAGCCTTGGAAAGATTTAAAGATCTCCTTAGAACGTGTCCACACCATGCATTGCCAGATTGGTTAATAATTCAAAATTTGTATAATGGGTTGGTTGGATCTCTTAAATCAATAATTGACGTTGCTGCTGATGGATCGTTAATGTCAAAACCATTCGATGAAACATATTCATTATATGAAGAGATGGCTATTAATAATTTTTAATGACCCTCTAAAAGGGTAAATCCTAAAAGAGTAGCTAGTATTCATGATTCTGATGCTATATCTATTTTAGCTGCTCAAATAGTCGTTATATCGAAGAAGATAGATCAACTTTGAATGAATTATTCTCAGACAACACCTGTGTTTTAGGAAAACTCATTAGGACAAATGATAGAAGCTCAATCTTCTTATGAGACGTTTAATGCAATAAACAATTGTTCTAATAATTCTTATGCCAATTATTATAATCCTAGTTGGAAGAATCATTCAAAGTTTAGTTGGAGTAGCAATAATTCTAATGCTGTAAATCCGCAATAGGGAAACGACACTATGAACCCATTGGGAAACTCCAATAACTAAGGGAACCAAGCTTATAAACCTTATTACCCCCTAGGTTTTAATAATTCATAGAGTAAAGAAAAAAATTTATTAATGGAAGAATTGATATTATAGATGGTTAGTCAATTACAAAGTCAAGGGGTTACTATTAGAAACATGAAAAATCAATTGGGATGTATTGCTACTACACTTAGCAATAGAACTCCAGGAACATTGCCTAGGGAACATTGCCTAGTGGAACATTGCCTAGTAATGTTGAACTAAATCTTAAAGATCAGAACCCAATAGCAAATTAAAGCTATTAAACTGAGAAGTGGTTAGAAAACAAAGTTCAACAAGAAGTTGAAGTAGAAAAAGATGAGGTAGAAAATGAAAAATCTAGTAATGATTTTCACTTTGAGTTAGAAAATCCTATTAAGCCAATGAAAATCACTGTAAAAAGACCACCACCTCCATTTCCTCAAAGAATGAAGCACAAACATAGAGATAATCAATTTTGAATTTTTTTTGGAAATTTTAAGTAAATTAACGATAAACATTCCGTTTATTGAAGCTTTGGAACAAATGACAAGCTATGTGAAGTTCATGAAGAATATATTTAATAAGAAAAAGAAGTTTGTAGATAATGAGACTGTTGCACTCAGCGAAGAGTGTAGCGCTATAATTCAGAAAAAGCTTCCTGAAAAACTTAAAGATCTTGAAAGTTTTACAATTCCTTGTGCTATTGGTGAATGATTTTATGGAAAAGCTTTCTGTGATTTAGGAGTGAGTATTAATCTTATATCGTTATCAATTTTTAGAAGGTTGGGCTTAGGAGATATTTCACCTACAACTGTAACTCTTCAGTTAGATGATTGTTTGATTACCTATCCTGAAGGAGTTATAGAAGAAGTTATGATAAAAGTCGATAAATTTATCTTTCCTGTCAACTTTATTGTATTAGATATGGAGGAAGATAACAAAATTTCTATCATTTTAAGAGGATCATTCCTAGCCACTGTAAGAGCTTTAATAGATGTGTAGAAAGGAGAACTAACTATGAGAGTTAGTGATCAGAAGGTTACATTTAATATTGCAAAATCAATGAGATCAAAATCAATGAGATGAAATCAATGAGATGCCCTGCAAAAGAGAAAGAGATTGAATGCTTCAGGATAGATATTAATGAATACTTAAGCCATGAATATTTCAAGAAAACTATTGAAAAAGAGTTTAAAAAGGAATATATATGGAATATCAAGATGAGGATAGAATTCAAGATGAATCAATGGAAGTGAGTAAAGAGGATATGAATTATGTTCAGGAAAGATTTAAAATGTTAGATCTTACGGAAGGTAACAAGAATTTGATTTCATCTACTGAGAAACCCTTTGAACTATAACTCAAAACGTTTCCTACACATTTGAAGTATGCATTTTTAGGAGATTTATCTACATTACCTGTTATAGTATCCTCAGAATTAACTGATATTGAAGAACAACGGTTGTTAGAAATTTTAAAAAAAATATAAGAAAGAATTTGGATGGACATTAGCTTATTTTAAAAAAATCAATCCTTCAATTTGTATGCATAGAATCTTATTAGAAGATCAACATGAACAAAGAGTTAATCCTCAAAGGAGATTAAATCCTATGGTGAAAGAGGTGGTAAAGTAAGAAATTTTGAAATTGTTAGAAGTTGGAATAATATATCCTATTTCAAACAGTGCTTAGGTTAGTTCAATTCACTGTGTTCCAAAGAAAGGAGGTGTGACTGTAGTGCAAATGAGCATAATGAATTAATATCAACAAGTCAAATCATTGGTTGGCAAATCTGCATAGATTATAGAAAATTAAATTCTGCCACCAAGAAGGATCATTTTCCTTTACCTTTTTTGGACCAAATGTTGGATAGATTAGCTGGGCATAAATATTTTTATTTTTTAGATGGATAAACCAGTTATCATCAAATGTTTATTACTCTAGAAGATCAAGAAAAAACAACATTTATCAATCCTTATGGAATTTTTTCTTTTGACGAATGTCTTTTGGATTATGTAATGCACTTGCAACATTTCAAAGATGTATGATGCTTATTTTCAGTTATTTGATTGAAAAAGGGATTGAAGTCCTTAGGGACTATTTTTTCGTATTTGGAACTTCTTTTGAAATATGTATAAATCATTTAGAGAAAGTTCTGGAACAATGTTAAAAGACTAATCTCGTATTGAACCGGGAAAAAATGTTAATTTATGGTTGCAGGAGGAATTATGCTTGGACATAAAATTTCAGAAAATGGCATGGAAGTAGATCGTGCAAAAATACAGTTTATATCAAACCTAACTCCACCTACCACAGTAAGAGGAGTTAAGAGCTTTTTAAGACATGCTGGATTTTATAGGAGATATATTAAAGTCTTTTCATAAATTACTAAACATTTATGCCAACTTTTAGAAAAAGATACAAAATTTGACTTTAATTAAGATTTCCTTAAAGCCTTTGAAACTTTAAAGGAAAATTTGATCATTGTTTCTATAATTGTTTCACCTGATTGGGAGAAACCTTTTGAATTAATGTGTGATGCTAGTGATTATGCAATTAGAGTTGTTTTAGGGCAGAGATATGACAAGATTTTTAAAGTTGTATACTATGCTAGTAGGACTCTTAATGATGCTCAAATTATTTACACCACCACTGAAAGATATTTATTAGCTAATGTGTATGCTTTTGATAAGTTTAGATAATATCTGATTGGAGCTAATTGTGTTGTGCATACTGACCATTTGACTATTAAATGACTATTACCATTTGACTATTAAATATTTGATGCAAAAGAATGATGTGAAACAAAGGTTAATTAGATGGGTACTTCTTATCCAAGAGTTTCATTTTGTAGTAGTCGATAGGAAAAATCAAATTGTTAATCATCTATCAAGGCTAGAACAAGAAGAAATACTTGATATGGAAAAAGAGATTAATGAAACTTTTCCTGATGAACAACATTATGTTGTAAAAGGATGGGAAATACCTTAGTATGCTGATATTGTAAATTATATTATTAGTGGTATTTTATCATATGGACAAACAAAACAACAGGAAAAGAAATTCATTCATGATGTAAAATATTATTTTTGGGATGATCCTTATTTATATAAGCAATGTAAAGATTTAATGATGAGACGATGCGTGTCTTATGAAGAAATTCAAGAGATTATTCAAAATTGTCATGATTCTAAATTTGGAGGATATTTTGGGAATGATAGAACTGTTCATAAAATTTTACAATCTCGATTTTATTGGCCTACTCTATTTAGAGATGTTAATATACGTATAAAAACATGTGATTGGTGTTAGAGAGTATGTAATATTTCAAAAAGAAAAGAAATGCCTCTAAATTTTAATTTGGAAATTGAAATTTTTTATCATGGGGATTGGATTTTATGGGACCATTTATATCCTCATTCGGAAATATATACATATTGATTGCAATGGACTACATTTCAAAATGGATTGAAGCAATCACTTTACCTCAATATGATGCTCGTAGTGTTTTAAAATTTTTAATTAAAAATATTTTTACAAGATATGGAATACCGAGAGTAATAATTACCGATGGAGGATCTCAAATTAGAAAAACAATAATTGCAAGATTGGTGAAAAAATATAATATAGTGCATAAAATTACAACGATCCAACTTTTTGTTGCAATAAATTGTGTAAAATTTAATTAAATATAATTAATTAATATTTGAATTCTACGCAAGTATATGTATCGTTATGAAATAATAATAGACTTTCTAATTAAGCCCCAAATATCGATCCTACGGAGAAGGTTTAAATTGGAAATGACAAATTTGCTAGGAAATTCACAGAAAGTCAATTGAAATCACTGTCACTAATTTCAATTGTTGGGAAGTAATCAAAATTAAATATCTAAACTATTATCAAATCAAATATGCAAAATTTAAAATAGTAAATACTAATCTATTAACTATGTTTATGTAATGGAGATTTGGATGATACCGGCTCCCACTCCAGAGCTCCCACTTCCCTTCACCTAAAAGCTAACTCTCGCTTTAATTTTTAAACACTAAGACCAAATTAAGGATTTTAGTCTGTCACCCTAAAGATTCTCAAACTCTACACCCAATAAAGAATATTTCCCTATTCATTTGCACTTAATTTCATTAACAAATTTCTCCTTCATGAAATAAAATGTGATCCTCACTCTGTTGTAGAACACATACTCCATTTCCCGGATCATGTGTTTCACAACATATTTTAACAAATAAATTGGCCAAATTGTAAAGTAAATTAAGTTTAGAGTTGAAAAATCATCAAAATTTATTTTATATTTTAATTATGGCACATTCATATTATCTCTTCATTTCTCCAGATCTCAGAGTAGGGGGAAGATAGAGGAAACTACTCAGACTTCATGAGAAAGATATGACAAAATACAAATTTCATATATAAAAGAAAGCTCATAGAATACTAAATAAACAAACAAAATTATCCGGAACTCTTTCTCAAAGCAAATCCTTTGTAGCCTTTCCTTAGAAATGCAAGAAGAAGAACTTTGTCACTCTCCTCCTTCTCCAAAACTCTTACAGAAAGTTTTACACTAAATCTCACCACAAAAACTCTAAACTGTGAAAGAAAAATCACTAATTAACTCTAATATTGTTGTGGAATGGAATGATGTGGTGCGAAAAAATGAAAGTAGAGGAGTGAAAAATGTAGAGGAGCCCTTTTTCTGATGAAATTTGGCCCAAAATAGAGCCCGAGGTCAGTTCTCCAAAAGGTGCCTCAAACAACTCTTCAAAAAATTGTCCAAATACATCTAACCTTCTAGAAATGGGGTCTGCACCGCCTTTGGTGCTATCAACGCTGGTCTGGCACCATCGGCGCTGAGTAAAAAATCTCAGTGTTAATTTGTTCTGCGTCGTCGGCGCTGCCCTCGGCGCTGTCGGTGCTGAGCATTTCTTCAAAAACGTCATTTTGACTCCAAATTTCATCCTTCTTGCTTTCTTTTTGCTTTAAGCCCTAAAAATTTACAACCTGCAAGAAAACAACAAAATATCTTCCATTAAAGTGCAATATCATAAAAAATAGTCAGAAATAGGTAAAAAATATGGGTCTAAAAATGTATCTATTTTTGGTGTATCACTTATCATCCTCAGACTAGTAGTTTAGTAGAAGTATATAATCATAAAAATAATAGAATTTTGGAAAAAAAAGTGTTAATCCTAATAAAATGGATTGGTTTACTAGATTAGATATTGCATTATGAGCATATAGAACAACCTGTAAAACAACTATAGGAATGTCCCCTTATAGCTTAATTTTTGGGAAGACTTGTCACTTTCCAGTTGAATTGGAACGTAAAGCTCATAAAGTTTATTGGGCTACAAAAGAATTCAATTTCAATTTGAAAGAAGTTGGTGAGAAAATATTATTGCAATTGAAAGAGCTTGAGAAAAATAGGAATGAATCTTATGATAATGCGAGGATTTATAAGGAAAAGATGAAAGAATGACATGATCAAAAGATAATAAAAATAGAATTTAAACCTAGACAAGAAGTTTTATTATACAATACAAGATTGAAGTTATTTCCTAGAAAATTGAAGTCTAGGTGAAAATGGCCATTCAAAGTTGTAAAAGTCTATCCCTGTGGGGTGGTTAATGTTGAAGACCCCAAGACTGGAAGAATATTTAAAGTGAATGGGCACAGATTGAAATCATATTTTGATGGTCAAAGACCAGCATTTAAAGTTACTGTAATGTTGGGTCACCCAGAATAAGACTGGGAATGTTGGGCTGACGACATTAAACCAAGTGTTTTATGGGAGGCATGTTTTATGGGAGCCAAGTGTTTTATGGGAGGCAACTCATTAGTATCATTGTTTAGTTGTTTTTTAGTTTCTTTTGTTTGAGATATTTTATGTATATTTATGTTTAGGTCTTTATGTAGTATGTGTATTTGATAAAATATTTAGAAACATATCTCTTTGCCTAGTTTATGGAAGAATTGAGAATTTATTTGATCGAAATCGAAACGACAAAAATTTTGGAACTGGCGCATGATGCGCCACTTTCCAGAGTCACAGGTATAAAATTGTTTAAAATGTGTTAAATGGCTGATTTTGGCGGTTTCTTTTCCATATAACTCCTAAAAACCGAATCCAAACATATTTTAGGGGGGGGGATGAGGGAAGAGTATCCACTTTTCAATTCCTATGGCTTCCCACTCTAGAACTCCACTAAATTTGAAATTTTCAACCGAAGAAAGTTGGTCAGTTTCGATGCACAGAAGTTACATGATTGAGTTATAGTGAAGAAGAGGCTTATCAAAGAAAGGGGATTTATGAATCAAGGATTCAACACGTCGAATACTAGAATAGAAGAGACTATTGCATAGAGGCATTGGGAAGTGATTTTTTACACTACTGACACTATTTTTTTGATAGTAAAAAAAATTTATACAAATATTCAAAAGATCAACGAAGGAATGATTTATGTGTGAGACACGTTTGTGCAGTTCACTCATTCAAGAATAAATGAGAGGTTTATGATTGAAAATGTGTCTATCTGTCATTTTGCAAATGTTACCCCTACTAGAGTTAATATGAATGAACTCTACCGCTACCTTACGGATGAAGATGCCAATTGGGAAGCCATAGATAATAGAAATGTAAGTCTTCCTTGGTCATTTTTAAATCGAGTTTCAAAAGACTGACACTTCTTTATTGCATCAAAATTACTACCTACCATGAAAATTAGTAAGGTCACTAAGGAGAGTGTCATTATGAACTATTGTATTCAAATCGGAAAACCTATTGATGTTAGAGCTATTATTCTAAAATCAGTTTTGGGTTTGATTATGAATGGATCTGTAACTGGTCTTGGACATCCAACCACTATTTTCCTACTATGCAGTCATTTGCAAGTACCTTATGAAAGTTGGGAAAAAGTGCTACCTCCTTTGAAGCCGATGGATCCAGAAGACAATTGCAACTATATTGGAATGGGAGCTGAAAATGATATTAATGTACTGATGGATTAAGGATCTCAAAATTCATCACCTGTTTAACCCTACTATAACTCGAGTGCACTTTCAAAGAGGATCAAGAAAATAGAAAAAGATGTACAGAATCCCATGCACGTGATTAGGAATATTACTGAAATGTTGGATCATCTGGATTGGAGACTAAAGGAAAATTTTAAACATACCGGGCATATTGAAGATGGATTGGTATGTAAGTTCAAGAAACATGCTCGGATTGAGGAGGAAAATTCACAGAATCCCATGCACGTGATTAGGAATATTACTGAAATGTTGGATCATCTGGATTGGAGACTAAAGGAAAATTTTAAACATACCGGGCATATTGAAGATGGATTGGTATGTAAGTTCAAGAAACATGCTCGGATTGAGGAGGAAAATTCAACTGATGAATTTCCATTTCAACCCTTCTACAACTTATATGTGCACTACCGATCTATGAGAGATATCTAGGAGGACAATAGTAAAGATGATGTTTGATCTTAATTTATGCACGGAATGTTTTGTGTAGTACTATTTATTTTAGTGTGTTGTGTTAAACTACATTTCCTTTCTAATGAACACTATCTATGTTTACGTTATGAATTTTGATGTTTAGATTTCAGTGTTAGGATGTTGGTTTGCTTCAGAGCACTGAATTTAATGTTTGTTGGCTTGAAAAATGTTAGTTTGTAATAGCACAAATTTTATATATAAATGTGAGTTTTGTGTTATTTGTGAAAGTTATATGTTAGTGTGATGTTTATATATACATAGAAAGGTTTATTTGAGTTAAATAGAGGTTGACGTAAAGTGGTACGGAGCAGATTTCCACACAAACCTAAATCTTGAAAATTTAAACTCTGGTGCATCATGCGCCAGATTGACGCATGATGTGCCAACTTACAGAGCCTTGGCGCATGATGCTCCCGAAGGTCCGAACACGCACAAAATTGCATGGACAAACTTTATTTTTGTTGCTTGAGTCATCTTCAACCGTAAGACCTTGGTCTAGGGCATCACATTGTGGGAGAAAGAAAAGGATTTGGAGGCTAAAAACTATAGATTTGATCTTCTCTTGAGTAGAACATCACTTTAACTAAGAAATTTGTTATTTTCACCATGGATTTTGGGAGATCCAAAAATTGGGATTTTTTATGAAAATGCTTGAAGAAAACTGTTGACCTCACTTTTGGTTGAGGCTTAGTTTTTTTTCCTCATTAGTAGCCTAGGTTCTAGCCATAAGACTTTCCTGTTGACTATTCCTAGAAAACTAGAAAAGGAACCCTTATCATTAGGAATTCTACCCTCTTCTTTGCTCAACTTGAAGTTCCACTTATTGGTCCTAGCCTCTAGTACTTAGTAGGTGGGTCACGATGAGGGAGCTCAAGGAGAGTCTCCCTAGAACTGTCTGACCTTAGGGTTGACCTTGGGTGTTGGTCTGGAGCTAGTTGAATCACCTACACTCACTCATACCCACAATCACTTACAACCCTAAACTTAAAATTTCTTGACTTTGATCCCTTGATCCTTTGGGAGACTCATGTAGATGGTCCCCTAAACCCACTGGCTCGGGATGGGGTTTAGCTAAGACCAGTACATAGAGGACCAGATGGGGTTTCCATTGGTCCATAGCTCATATAGGGTGGTTGGCACCCCAATTCTACCAAAAATATCTAACTTGGCCTTTTGCCCCAAAATCCCCCAAATTACCTAGATACCCCTTGGAGCCCTAAATTTGGCCAAAATTCCCAAAATTCCCAAATCCACCCACATTAACCAAATTTGTCCAAAAATCATTTTAAACCTTTTCAAAATTCCCAAAATACCTAAAACCACCCAAAAATTCCTAAATTACCAAAATACCCTCCAAACTTGCCAAAATTACAAAATTGCCCTTGGCACCCCAAACTTTCCCAAAACCACCAAAATTACTTTAAATATTTCTAAAACCAATTTGGACCCTCCAATTGAACCTAATTTGACTGAAACTCCTAAATTGCCTTTAAAAGCCCAACTTCCCCAAATTTACCCCAAATGTCCATCAATTTGGTCCCAATTCCCCCAATCTCAATCATAAACTCAAATTAACCTTCCACATGACTAACCTAAACCAAATCCAAGCTTAATTGGTCCATTTTTTTGGCCCAATTTTGATCTAAGTCAAACCCCCAATTTTGACCCCATGACTTAATCCCACCAAAATGAACCCCATAGCCTACTCAATTTGCAACAATCTATGTTGAAAAATCTTCATAACAATCTTACACATCAAATTTGACCTTCAATTGGCCTTGGTGAAGCCTTAAGTTTACATAAGTTTGACACAAGTTCAAAATCCCCAAGTTTGCCCCAAATTGGTCATACCTCTAAATTCCACCAAATTGATTGTCCTAACCCCAACATTGACACCTAATTTATGTTAAAAACTCTTCATGATATTCATATAGACCACTTTAAATAATCAATGTGGACTTAGCCCAACCTTAGCCCAACCTAGAACCAAGTTTAGCCCAACATGCCCAAATTGACCAAAATCCCAAAATCCTTCAAATTGAACCCCCAATTGAACTCAAAGTCATTTCAACCCTCACCAAAAATCTTCAATACAATCATCTACACAATTTTGATCAACTCATTGGGCTCAAAGTCATGGCTAGCTTAAACCAAACCAAACCTTTGGCCATTTGGACCTACATTGGACCCATGTACAAAAATTTACCTAGCCATGTTAAATTGATCAAGGCAAGACTTCTACAGCCAACTTTTGCAGCCAACTTTCAAGGCAAGACTTCTACAGCCAACTTTTGGGTCCTAGTAACCAAGCTAGACCCACTTAACCAACCCTAGATGATCCATGGGACAAAGGTCCTCTAAATCAAGGGATTTGTTTCCTAAGCCAAAGATATCTTTGTCAAAACTTATCACCAGCCCAAATTAATTGTTGTGACAGATTCCTCTGAAGTCCCTGAGCCACTTAAGCACCTCCCTTCCATTATCAGTCGGCCTAGTCACCGTAGCACCTCAAAATTGAGAGCCACCAAACTTAAATCCTCACCACCTCAGCAAGCTTTTGCACCCCTGTCAACCCTCTGAGCTCCACTGTCCAACCATGGCTATAAAATCTCCCCATGGCCAAATCCAAGTGCTAAAAATTTCTTAAGAAGACCCTATCAAATTGCCCCGACAATATCCTTAAGACCTCCTCAGTGCAACCCAACCACCTCCCTGCCCTAATTCCCACTAGAGCTCAATTTCTCAGCTCGATTCCGACCGAAAACAGGACAAACTCCACTACACCTCCACAGTGCACCAAATTCAAATTAAACTTTCCCAAACCTTCACCACAGTGAGAGAAGAAGAAGCCCCATCAAAACCCCCTCACAGAGAACCTTTCAGAGACCCTCACAGAGAACCTTTACCCATGACTTTGACCAACACTCAAAATCGAGCTTCACCAAAGTCTGCTCTAGACAATTCACCACGACAAGAGGCTCCATTACTAAGCTCCTTGGACCTCCATGAACTTGTCAAGCACCTCTGATTGAAGCTTCCCTTCTCAGAGCAAAAATATAAAACTCCCCCTCTTCCCGAGCTTCATTCGATCTCCATTCATGTACGTTTAATTTCATGGCATGTTTACCATATGGATGTGTTCGCCTAGTCTAGACAAGTCCATAAGATTAAACCCGTCGATTTGGTTAAGTGTAGCTTGAGTTATTAAGCCTAAAAGGTGGACGGCTCTCGGGATGAACCAGACGGGACGAAGACTCATGGCCATCGGATGGCGCGTGTATCAAATGGAGGGTTGAGATGAAGTTGGACGGGAGATCCCAACATAAAGCGCGGGCCATGTGGCACTGACTCAATAGGCGGCATCAAATGGAGAGTAGCCCCGTGGAGATTTCAGAGCCGCCGAGGATTGCATGGCGCCGCGTGGTTTAAGTAGGAAAATAGGGTAATTTGAAAATAGGGTTATTTTTTATTTAATTAAATCAGCTAACTTCAAAAATTGTATCTTGGTGTAGAAAATCACAAAAATAAAATAAAAATACTCTCTTGCTCAGTGAACAGAGTAGAATAATGTGGATCAAAAATAAAAATTATTTTCCAAACATATGATTTTATATTAATTAAATACCCTTTGAGGTATTTTAACTCTCCATGACTAAGGAGTGTTCACCATAGCTTGAGATTTTTAGGGTTTATTCCTCATCACAGAGGGGATGTTCTCTGATTTTTCCAACTTTAGAGAGCATCTCTATGCTCCTAATCCTAATTTTCAAGCCAAGGTAACCATTTTGGATTATTTTAATTATATAAATCAAAATATCACTTGAAAATTTATGAGAATAATTTTAGTAGGTTTCTTGTGGTTAGAAAAGTCTGGGAAAAATGTTGTGATGCTTTGAATCATTTTGTAAATTTATATACTTAGTTAAATGTAAATACTTTGTATAAATTTATGTCAATTAAATACATATCAAAAATTAACAAAATTAACTCCACATTTCATAAAATCATATCTACCCACTGCAAAAATTTCAAAATTATTTGGCTTAGTGTAAGCACTAAAGTGGATTTTCTAAGAAAACTTGCAATTTTGTACAAAAATAATTATAATAAATCAAATACACATGGGAGAATAATAAAAAGTAGTTTTTTGAACTCCTTGTGATCAGAGGTACTTAGGAAAAATAAAAATCACTTTTAATAAAACACTAAATTTTTGGGCCTCATTTTGAATTTTAAATAATTAAAAATAAATAAAAATTTCAAAAATACAAAAATGTTTTAAAATGTTCCTAACTATTCTTTAATCACTTGGGACCCATTAAAATATTTTTTTCTAATTTTCCTAAGTTCAAAATAACTTTTAAAAAGCTTAAAAAAGAATTTTCTTTATTTTCTCACTAAAATAATTATAATAAATAAATTAAAAACTAAAAAAAATACAAAATTTGGTTTTATGAGTTTTCTTAACTTAGAGGAGTCTAAAAAAATATAAAATTAATTTTTGTTATTAAAACAACATTTTCTACTTAAATAAATCATGAAAACTGAGTCAAATTAAAATAATAATAATAAAAATTTAATTCAAAAAAATCATGAAATTTTACCCAAGCATTTCTTTGACCCACCCAAAGAAACAATTGATAATTTTCTCATAAAGAAAAGCTTTATTTTGAGAAGTTAAATAAATCACCGTTTGAAAATCTTATTTTCTTAATTTAAATAAATAATCAAATTAAATTAAAATTTTGAGAAATTCACATTTCCTCCTTTAATACTTTAATTACCTCATGGTTATGACACTTCAAGTCCTCAAAGCCATTTGAGTTGTGTTTGGTGAGTTATGAGGTGAGGTGCCCCAAGGGCAAAACAACCACTTTAGACTTTGGTGCTTTAATCAAAACTTAGGATTAATAAAAGGAAAATAGGTAATTCTGATCTTAATAAACATGATTTGATGATTGAAATACAATGGGACTAAACGGTAGAAACTCACTCACCACCCTTGTACAAAATCTACAAAATCATAATTCTCCTAATCTTCATGATTTGGAGGTCAATTAAGATCAAATGATTCTTAAGTAAGGGGCTTAAACTAGGAAGTATGATAATTTACTTTTCTTAAGCCCATAGTTGAGGATGACTTGATTACTTGATAAGAATATACATCATTTAAAAAAAAATTTTGATACATACCATTTCACCTATCATGATTACTAAGGCTTGGTAGTGACCTAGGTTTTATTCCTAAACTCAAGTTGATTGTATTGAGAAAATGATATAATTGGTGATTAACATCTTTAAACACTAAAAGAGTAACCCTAATTGCGGGCACCACAATCTTAAAGACTTGTCTCAGGGGCACTCATTCACATAACTCTTGAACAAAACATCAACTGACCAATCGAGTATCCTATCCCTAGAATAATTAAATTAAAAGTTTCACTGAGCAATGGGGTAGTCAAACTTCAACCTCGGATGATTATTGAGACATTATGATAAGTTCAAAATGAACTCGGAATGTTTCTAGAGATCTTCAAAATTATTTAGGGTTACACCTTAAATATTTTGAAATCTATTGAACATTCTGAAGGATAAATTGGACTTGTCATACTTTGTCCTAAAATCATTCACCAGCATCTTCCGAGATTCAACAAAAAATCATAGCATGGGGTTTGATAGCTAAACCTTCATCTACTCTTACAACTTAAATCTTCTTGCAATATTATATACATGTCTTGCAACTACTGACCTTTCAGGTGGTGGAACGAGAAGACTCGCAAGGTACACTTTAACAGTTTACAATACCATCTTTTCTTATATTTTCCACACTGTATTTTTATAAAACTTGCATGCTAAACAACGATGACACCATGCTTGAAAACTAAAACTGCTAGTATAGCCGGAAAACAAAAACCAAAACTAAAATCAACAAAGATAAAATTCACTGCCACAATATTCAAAATATAAGAAAACTCAAAATTTAATCACGAACATCACAGAACATCACAAAACAACAACATCACAAAACAACAATTGCAACTAAATTAGGACGTCTCTATTGGATGATTATGAATCCCATGGAGGAGGTAACATATGGTTGCTAGCGAGGCTTCCTACGGTCTAAATAAAATTATGGAACTCATTAAGTTGAGTTTAGTAAATTCATTTGGATTGAGTGAATCCAATAAAAAATAATGGTACCGGAACGAGGGAACCGTAGGATCCTAACCAGTGTCGCTCTAATCAACTTTAACATCCCACATAATATATATAGGACCATTACCATAGGTATATTTCATTTGACATCATGACCTGACACATTAAAGAACTTAAACGCGTCATGCAAGGAGCCTGGAGCTAGCATAGTAGGCAGCAGGCCATCTTTAACCGAAAAACATGTCTTCCCCAGCTAAACCAATTTTCTTCTTAGAATTAAACAACCAAGCCATAGAACTTTGAGGTAGTTTGCTTTTGCAACATAAATCCTCACCTCATCTTTAGGCCTTTGTACAGCTTTGTTGTACAATCTTATCCATAACTCGTCTTAGGATTCTAAGGTTATCGTTCGTCACGACCTAAATCCTCACAACTTTCAGGCTATTTGTGTGATTGTTTCATACGAATGTAAGCCCTAAGTTTCATACGAATGTTTCATACGAATGTAAGCCCTAAATTAATAAAATTGGTAGGATGAAATGCTTAAATAATTTATCCTCAAAATTGAAACCAAATCATAAGATAATCTTCATACATCGGTAATGTGTCCATGTCCCTTATGGACTAAATTACCCTTCTTCTGTTGATACTTTTACCCATTTCTGTCTTAGGAAAGTACGGTAAACTCTTTGGACTTCAGGACCGTCTGTACAGTCACCTTTATATAGAGAGGTTCAGGAGGCCATTAAGGAATTTTTAATCTTCATGTGCAGTCGGATCCTCAATAGGTGTATTGGTGGATTAGTTCCACCTAGGCATTGTGCGTTGTAAAGTTGGTCCCGCACTAGGTCCTAAACACTTCACATCTCTCTTTTGAGTTTGATTTGTTGATTTGCAAATTAAATCAAATTGTGTCGTGTTGCGCGTTCTCTTTAATTCTCTTTATATTAATTAAATATTTCTACTTTCAAACTATTTTTATTAAAAGTTTAAAACCTCCATAAATTAAATAAGGACTTACCCAGTCTACAGATTGGCCTCTGCTAATTTTAGTGCTTGCACTAGAATTACAAGGTATAGGCCACCCCAGAGCTTTCTCTTTTGAAGTTGCTGCAATGGCGTGCCCAACGCTCACTTTTCCTGCGACCTGCTGACAAAACGCAATGCCCACAATGTCGCTCCCATCATCAAGTTCAGAGTCAGATTTGAAGATCTCGAGGTCATTCTCGGGAAAGCTCCGTTCATTGTAATGAAAGTTGCCGCTCTAGAGGTTCAGGAGTCACTGCCGAGTTTAACCTGAACTGCCTTCATAATTTCCTTCTTGTAAGAAGGTCAAAACTACTGTTGCCTCGACACCTACCAAGTCTGTGCTTCCCGCTTCTGCTAAGGGAACGGAAGTTATGATCAATCAAGACCCGACTGAATGGTTAACTATCCCGCTCTCAGTATTTAAAATTGAATCAAGTTTGAGGACTGCACCATTAACTTGAACCCAAAGGAGAAACTACAACAGGAAGGTTTGGAGGGCTACGAAAGCCCGACTCCTAAAGAGGCACCTGTTGATGAAGATCCTCACCAGAACGAGTCAAGATTGTCGGAGACCTATCCACTTCTACGAGGGAGTAGGTTCCATCCCTTAATGGAAACCAATGGGTATGAAAGTATCCAAAAGATCGCCGCTACTTTACCGTCACTTCATGGACATAGTTAAGAGAGGAAGAAGCCTGCTTCGATCACCCGAGTCAGTTCAGTTTTTCAAAGACTACCTGCCAAGGAAGGTTGTTCAGTTGGTGAGTTACTCAAACAAGTGGGACGTGCAGTTTCCCTTCGCATGAAGAAAGAAATTCTAAAGGACGTCAGATCTGCCAAACGCTCCCATAAGTCAATTGAAGCTTTACCTACTTGAATTTCTGTCTGGTTCCACTTGGGAAGCAGAGTTGATACCACTAATGTTACTATCGATTCTACCGTCACTAGACCCGCAGGCCGTCGACTAGTTAAGTCGCGTCTGGATCCGAGAACTCTACCAATCACTCTCTATAGAGATGTTCCTAAAGTTCTAAAGGAAAAAACAAAGAGACTACCCAGTACTATATTTGGTCTGCACCATAGGGAGCACACTTCTCCTCAACATACCAATGTCTCTGTTAAGACAATTCATCTCAAGACATCACCGTAAAAAAAAAAGGTGTGGATACCCAAGGTCACTGTACCGATATAGTCCAATAAGCCCACAGGGCAAGATCATGGAATGAAGTTAGGGTCTGAAGTATTTGACATTATCGCAGCAATTGCCAACAAGATGGAGGAACAAGTGGAGGAGGTCCAACAGGGTCCTCCAGATCTTAAGACAATCCAAGAGAAGATAATTGAAGAGAAGGTCAAAAAGCTAAGGGCTGAGATTTCCGAATGAGCCCGAGAATATGGAGTTTTCATTGATGACGATGATGAACATTTTGACTTCAATGATTACCTCGAAGATGATTTCATGGATATCCATGTCATTGAATCCAGAGTTGCTGCATCTGCGCACGACGC